>NC_083588.1:59512958-59812958 GCF_027579695.1 Neoarius graeffei
AAATGTTTAAACTGAGAAAATGTATCATTTAAAGAGAAAAATTAGGTGATTTTAAATTTCATGACAACAACACATCTCAAAAAAGTTGGGACAATGCCATGTTTACCACTGTGAGACATCCCCTTTTCTCTTTACAACAGTCTGTAAACGTATGGGGACTGAGGAGACAAGTTGCTCAAGTTCAGGGATAGGAATGTTAACCCATTCTTGTCTAATGTAGGATTCTAGTTGCTCAACTGTCTTAGGTCTTTTTTGTCGTATCTTCCGTTTTATGATGCACCAAATGATTTCTATGGGTGAAAGATCTGGACTGCAGGCTGGCCAGTTCAGTACCCGGACCCTTCTTCTATGCAGCCATGATGCTGTAATTGATGCAGTATGTGGTTTGGCATTGTCATGCTGGAAAAATGCAAGGTCTTCCCTGAAAGAGACGTCATCTGGATGGGAGCATATGTTGCTCTAGAACCTGGATATACCTTTCAGCACTGATGGTGTCTTTCCAGATGTGTAAGCTGCCCATGCCACATGCACTAATGCAACCCCATACCATCAGAGATGCAGACTTCTGAACTGAGCGCTGATAACAACTTGGGTCATCCTTCTCCTCTTTAGTCCAAATGACACAGCGTCCCTGATTTCCATAAAGAACTTCAAATTTTGATTCGTCTGACCACAGAACAGTTTTCCACTTTGCCACAGTCCATTTTAAATGAGCCTTGGCCCAGAGAAGACGTCTGCGCTTCTGGATCATGTTTAGATATGACTTCTACTTTGATCTATAGAGTTTTAGCTGTCAATGGCGGATGGCATGGTGAATTGTGTTCACAGATAATGTTCTCTGGAAATATTCCTGAGCCCATTTTGTGATTTCCAATACAGAAGCATGCCTGTATGTGATGCAGTGCCGTCTAAGGGCCCGAAGATCACGGGCACCCAGTATGATTTTCTGGCCTTGACCCTTACGCACAGAGATTCTTCCAGATTCTCTGAATCGTTTGATGATATTATGCACTGTAGATGATGATATGTTCAAACTCTTTGCAATTTTACACTGTCGAACTCCTTTCTGATATTGCTCCACTATTTGTCGGCGCAGAATTAGGGGGATTGGTGATCCTCTTCCCATCTTTACTTCTGAGAGCCACTGCCACGCCAAGATGCTCTTTTTATACCCTGTCATGTTAATGACCTATTGTCAGTTGACCTAATGAGTTGCAATTTGGTCCTCCAGCTGTTCCTTTTTTGTACCTTTAACTTTTCCAGCCTCTTATTGCCCCTGTCCCAACTTTTTTGAGATGTGTTGCTGTCATGAAATTTCAAATGAGCCAATATTTGGCGTGAAATTTCAAAATGTCTCACTTTCGACATTTGATATGTTGTCTATGTTCTATTGTGAATACAATATCAGTTTTTGAGATTTGTAAATTATTGCATTCCGTTTTTATTTACAATTTGTACTTTGTCCCAACTTTTTTGGAATTGGGGTTGTAAATCAATTACATCAGTGCTCCTCCATATCTTGTGAAACACTGTTCTTAGTTGGTACATACAGTCCCTTATAGGTTTTCAATTCTTATGTCCCCTTTCATTACACAAACTTAAGTGCCTGACTTACCGTATGGACGTATTCATGAAAACTGATAAACTTATGTGTCCTCAACACTGAACAGTGGCTTATCTGTATTTCCCATCTTGGTGAACCGTCGGCACAAGCAGGTCACGGAGAGTTCACGCAGGTCCGAGTTCAACTATCACGCCCTCCATGAAATAAGTGACGTTGGTTCTTTATACAGATGGATTTATTTCTCTCTTCATTCCAATTCACCGTCAACAATCCACCGTCGAACTGTTATAAGACAATATACAAAAAAAACCATGCATTCATTTAACATAAAATTGACATGCCAAACACTAATTAACGTGACAAGCAACGTAAATAAACACACTTCACTGGCTGCATACAACACAGGGGGAATGAGTCTTGAACAAAAAATCCCCTCAAAATCAAAATAAGAAATACTAGAATCACCTTGAAAACAGAGGATAAACAATTTCTTGAAACTTTCTTGGTGGATTCCCGCAATTAATTGCGTCCTGTGATCCCACCAGATGTGGTGCTTTCCAGTAGAAATTAGCACTGTTTGTCCTCACATGGTTCTCCCTCAGCACCTGTTACTCACTACACTGCAGAAGTGTCTCAAATAGTCTCACATCTACATGTAAACCCTGAGACATGTTCTGACATGTTCAGACATGTAGACAGAAGGACTGAGAAGGCTTGGGCTTGAGTTGCACAATACAAATAAATCTTCACAAAAAATAAACCACATACCTGTAAATAATATCTCATCTCATTATCTCTAGCCGCTTTATCCTTCTACAGGGTCGCAGGCAAGCTGGAGCCTATCCCAGCTGACTACGGGCGAAAGGCGGGGTACACCCTGGACAAGTCGCCAGGTCATCACAGGGCTGACACATAGACACAGACAACCATTCACACTCACATTCACACCTACGCTCAATTTAGAGTCACCAGTTAACCTAACCTGCATGTCTTTGGACTGTGGGGGAAACCGGAGCACCCGGAGGAAACCCACGCGGACACGGGGAGAACATGCAAACTCCACACAGAAAGGCCCTCGCCGGCCCCGGGGCTCGAACCCAGGACCTTCTTGCTGTGAGGCGACAGCGCTAACCACTACACCACCGTGTCGCCCCTGTAAATAATATATGTAAACATATATGTAAACAAATTATTATTAATTATTGCAAATATTATCCACAGCGTGTAGTGGTTAGCGCTGTTGCCTCACAGCAAGAAGGTCCGGGTTTGAGCCCCGTGGCCGGCGAGGGCCTTTCTGTGCGGAGTTTGCATATTCTCCCCGTGTCCGCGTGGGTTTCCTCTGGGTGCTCCGGTTTCCCCCACAGTCCAAAGACATGCAGGTTAGGTTAACTGGTGACTCTAAATTGACCGTAGGTGTGAATGTGAGTGTGAATGGTTGTCTGTGTCTATGTGTCAGCCCTGTGATGACCTGGCGACTTGTCCAGGGTGTACCCCGCCTTTCGCCCGTAGTCAGCTGGGATAGGCTCCAGCTTGCCTGCGACCCTGTAGAACAGGATAAAGCGGCTAGAGATAATGAGATGAGATGAGAATATCCACAGCAGTTACAAACGAAGTTGGGTACTTTGTCCACCTCTGGTTACCAAAGACATGCTGCAGTGTGTTTGGCAGGAGCTGGACTAAGAAGAAAGAAGAAGAAACCTTTATTTGTCACATGCACACTTCAAGCACAGTGAAATTCATCCTCTGCATTTAACCCATCTGAAGCAGTGAACACCCGCACCCAGAGCAGTGGGCAGCCACACCAGAGCACCCGGGGAGCAGTCAGGGGTCAGGTACCTTGCTCAAGGGCACTTCAGCCCAAGGCCACCCCACAGCAACCTAACTGCATGTCTTTGGGTTGTAGGGGAAACCGGAGCACCCGGAGAAACCCACACAGACACGGGGAGAACATGCAAACTCCACACAGAAAGGCCCTCGCCGGCTGCTGGGTTCAAACCCGGAACCTTCTTGCTGTGAGGCGACCGTGCTAACCACTACACCATCGTGCCGACCAACTTGATGTGTGCCGTGCCTCCGGGGACACACATATTGAAAATTTGTGAAATCGTTCATGGGATCAACATGCTTTTGAATTTCTCATTCAAATTTTGAGGAATAAATCTTATATTGCTCAACATTAAGCCTGTTGAGTTTCATTTGCCGAGACTATGTAGTTTCTGGGATATTTACACCTCAAATAATATATATTTTTTTGGAAACACCCTGTATTTTACTTTATTTTACACCTGAACATTAATTTTTAAGTTGTTTTACTGACAAATAGAATCATATAGTAGGAGTGACAACAATAATAACAACATCAGAAAACATAACACAATAAAACCACAATAATGGACTCATTTGTTAAAAAATGTTAAAGTATT
This sequence comes from Neoarius graeffei, assembly GCF_027579695.1. Lineage (NCBI taxonomy): Eukaryota > Metazoa > Chordata > Actinopteri > Siluriformes > Ariidae > Neoarius > Neoarius graeffei. Next base: position 59,516,946 of record NC_083588.1, read on the forward strand.
TGCATACATACAGACCCCTGCCTGGCCAACTGGATCTCCAGCTACCTCACTGACAGGCTGCAGTACGTCAGGCTGAAGGACATCACGTCTGACACTGTTATTAGCGGCACCGGAGCACCCCAGGGCACGGTGCTGGCCCCTCTTCTCTTCATCCTGTACACCGCGGACTTCTGCTACAACTCGGAGCTGTGTCACATTCAGAAGTTTGCCGATGACACAGCCATCGTTGGGTGTATCAGTGACGACAGAGAGGAGGAGTATAGGAGCTTGGTGAGGGACTTTGCTGTGTGGTGCAACAGGAACCATCTGCAGCTCAACACCTCGAAGACCAAGGAGCTGGTCATTGACTTTGGGAGGTCCAGACCAAGGTCACAACCAGTTCTGATCGAGGGAGTCGAGGTGGAAGCTGTGGATTCCTACAAGTACCTCGGGCTGTGGCTGGACAGCAAACTTGACTGGACTTGCAACACCAAACACTTATACAGGAAGGGACAGAGCAGGCTATACTTCCTTAGGAGGCTGCGGTCCTTTAACATCTGCAGGAAACTCCTGTGGATGTTCTATCAGTCTGTGGTCACCAGTGTCCTGTTTTACACCGTGGTGTGCTGGGGGGGCAGCACATCCAAGAAGGACACATCCAGGCTAGACAAACTGATGTAGCTGCATTTGGGTAATTGAGTGATCAATCTCATTAAATCTGAAGGTTAATAATTAAAATTGAATCAGTCTCATTTGAATTATTTAAATTGAATAAGTCTCATATTATCATTACATCACTCATGGAATCAGTCTCATATCATTAAATCACTCATGGAATCAGTCTCATTATCATTAAATCACTCATGGAATCAGTCTCATTAATTAATACCATTAATTTTGGTGCTTAATAATACATTATCAAACAGCTAAATTATGGTATATTCCAAATTATGATCACTTATCATATTATATAAATTATATGCACCTTTTTGAATTCTTTGGGAGATTGTGTGACTTCATAAACATTGGAACACAAATAAAACACACAGTTTCAATAATAAATGAATTTATTATAACAAAGATAAAAATGGATAATAGCAGATTGAAATATATACAAACAGTGAGGTGTGTGGGTGTGTGTGTATGAGAGGCCTTGTGTGGGTGTGGCCTACAAGAGGGTTAGCTCTTGTAGCTAACTCCACGTGTGTTTGTGAGAGGCCACGTGTTTGTGTAGGCCTAGATTAGCCTTGTGTTTAGCTAAGGCAAAGGAAAGATAGCTAAAGAGGGTGTGTCACCACGTGGGGTTTGAGAACAAAGGATTTAGCTCTGGTTGCTAGCTAAAGGTGTGTTTGTGTGTGTGGGGGAGGAGTGCCATGTGTTAGAGACAAAATATTAGCTCTGTGTAGCTAACTCCACGTGGTGGAGGCCTTGTGATCCCTTGAGACAATACAATTAGCCCTGGAGGCTAATGGAACAAAAGAATTAGCCGTGTGTTTAGCTAAGGTGTTTGTGAGGCCTGTGAACATGTGTTTCTAAGTAACAAAGGACTAGCCGGTAGTTAACCCACTAGCTCATAACAATACTGAATCCACTGAAATCTTGATGCAGTCAAGATGTATAAGGAAATTAAGTATGTTAGTATGGAATAAAGAGAAGCATGCACAGCCTATCTATTCAAACAATTGAGAGATTAAAACAAATAAATCAATTCAACACGCTGCGTGTCTATAGTGTAACAATTAAACGTGAGTTTAAATTCACACTACTTCAATAAAAGCTAATTCCTAAGACTAGGTTTTGCCCAAATGCCAAGTCTTACTCAGTATCTTGCCTTTAACAAAATTATGAAGAGATGACTTTGGAGTTTCCGTTGTGAAGCACGTGAGTCGATTCCGTGAGTCGATTCCGTGGAGCAGAGAACTTCTTGATCCGATGCGTTGCTCGTGATGAAAAGAAAGTCTCTGATTAAATACTGTGCACAGCTTTTGAGTTAAAAAGGATTCAATCGCTTCTTAACTTTAAAATAACTGCCTGGTTGTAGTGTTGTACGTACTTATAAGGAACAAATGAAAAACCGGTTGTAACTCAAGCTGAGTTTAAAATCGCGTGATCTTAGAGTCTACCGTGGCCAAAGGTAAACAAAGAAAAGTGCGAAACTCTGATTCTTGCAAGAAAGAAAAGAAAAGAGGTCTTTTTGGGTTTGCTCGCGGAGTGAGCGATTCCTCCTTGTGTCCGTGTTGAATCACGGCGCCAAAAGAGAAGGAGCTAGGAGTTTTCGGGTTTCTTATGCTTTCATGTAGGATGTGATGTTGGTGATCCCACCCCCGCATGACGCAGGTCAACGCGGAAGGTGGCTGATGGGAAATGTAGTTTCTAAAAGAGACGGACTGAATGTACCTACACTGATCAGGCGGGCCGGCTCTGTGGTCGGAATGAAGCTGGACTCTCTGGTGACGGTGGCAGAAAAGAGGTCTATGGACAAACTACTGAACATCATGGACGATGCCAGTCACCCTCTGCACACCATCATCAGCAACCAGAGAGGAGCCTGTTCAGTGACAGAATGCTCCTTCCCAAGTGCAGGACGAACAGACTCAAAAACTCCTTTGTCCCTCATGCCATCAGACTGTACAACTCCTCTCTGGGGGGGAGGAGGGGTAACAGGAGGACAGAGGACGGGAAGGAGCAGTAGCCTAGCCTGACAATAAGCAATACTGGACAATGTGCAATATAAAGTGCAATATCTCTCCTGCCGCCACCCCCCCCTTCTCCCCACCTTTTTTTTCCGCCTCCTTCCCCCCTCCCCCCTTCCTCTCTTCCCCATATTTTATTCTTTTTGTATATGTAAATACTTATTTTTTTATTATCTAGAAGTTTTCTCTATTTCTTTTCTCTGTTTATCTGTAATGATGCTGCTGGAATCTTAATTTCCCTGAGGGAACCCGCCCAAAGGGATCAATAAAGTTTTATCTAATCTAATCTAATCTAATCTAATCTAATCTAATCTACATTCAATGTTAAAATAGCCTCGTTTTTAGATATTTTCCAACTGAGTTAATGTATTGTTTGATTTCTTTTTCAAAATTATAAAAGATGGTCTATAATTTGAGAATCTGGATTTATGGATATGGGATTTTTCAAGTAAAAAGATCAATCTAATCTAATCTAATCTAATCTAATCTAATCTAATCTAATCTAATCTAATCTAATCTAAAGGTCCATAAAATTTAAAGCTGCAGTATATAAGATTTATATATAATTGTGTCAGGAAACAAAGTAAAAACCAAATGATTGAGTGTTTCTGAGTTGCCGTGGCAACGTTGTAATATTGATATGTGCTCAGGGCTGACATCATACACCATCTTGTTTATATCATGCATCATCTTGTCTCTCTAAATTGACCATAGGTGTGAATGTGAGTGTGAATGGTTGTCTGTGTCTATGTGTCGGCCCTGTGATGACCTGGCGACTTGTCCAGGGTGTACCCCGCCTTTCGCCCGTAGTCAGCTGGGATAGGATCCAGCTTGCCTGCGACCCTGTAGAAGGATAAAGCGGCTAGAGATGATGAGATGAGAATGAGATCATCTTGTCTCAAGTTTATGAGGAATGATAGCTAGGTATCCGAATGAACACATACCCCCCAAAAAAAGATCCAACTGATAACTATACAAAAAAAAAAACATACAGTAAAAATATACACACCCACACCAAAAGCAATCAGATGTGAGAGTTTTGTTCTTCACACTGTTTCAGAACATTGACAAAAGAATGATTCATCTTATACTACAGCAATTTTTCAACAATTGCAATGTTTTGATTTATTTTATTAAGAATGACGCATCAAAGGAGAACTGAAGTCATTTTTAAACTTGCTTTATTTCTTAATTAATGTGTTATTCAATTACGTTTCCGGTTTTAGTAACCTTATATCGTGACTCGTATTGGCAACTAATTGCAGTTAAATATTATACTTATCGGCCTGTTCGGTTTTTAGCCGTGTTGAATTTAGTTCGTTTGGTCCACGGCAGGCGTCGCTTATCCACGCAATCTTCACGAGACTTGTGCAAGACTTCGAAAAGTGACGCGTCAGCTAGGTGTCAGTGCCGCCATTTTGAAAACTGAAAACGAAATATTGCACAAAAACGAGTTTAAATGACGATTACTGCCTACTTCTTTCAAACTTTCCTGATTGCTATCAAAACAAACAAAACTTCCAGCTTGATTACGTCAGCATTCGAAAGAGGGCGCGCGCGTCTTTTGACAGCATTGGCAGATGTCGGTCACTTTGATTTCCGCTCTACGTTTTACTTCCGTCCTACGATGTCTCGCACAGGTCTCAGCGAATCTCGTTTACGGCCGTTGCTTTGACATATGGACTGATATATTACAGAGCATATTTCAAACACTCATAACTTGCTATAGCAGCGACAAAATAGCGATCAAAATGCATTCCGATATTTAATAAAATGAGAGAAATAGAATTTTGGTAATAAAAAATTTGCCTTCAGTTCTCCTTTAAACCGTTTATAGTTACAGCCATGAAACAAGATAGTTCCTGTTCTCGCTTACGGTATAGCAGCTATAAAGAGCCATTCCAGCCTCTCTTTTGTTTTGTCTTGAACTTAATACAACAATGAAAAAAAATAAAATATGCAGCTTGTGGGGCGGCACGGTGGTGTAGTGGTTAGCGCTGTCGCCTCACAGCAAGAAGGTCCTGGGTTCGAGCCCCGGGGCCGGCGAGGGCCTTTCTGTGTGGAGTTTGCATGTTCTCCCCGTGTCCGCGTGGGTTTCCTCCGGGTACTCCGGTTTCCCCCACAGTCCAAAGACATGCAGGTTAGGTTAACTGGTGACTCTAAATTGACCGTAGGTGTGAATGTGAGTGTGAATGGTTGTCTGTGTCTATGTGTCAGCCCTGTGATGACCTGGCGACTTGTCCAGGGTGTACCCCGCCTTTCGCCCATAGTCAGCTAGGATAGGCTCCAGCTTGCCTGCGACCCTGTAGAAGGATAAAGCGGCTAGAGATAATGAGATGAGATGCAGCTTGTGATGTTACGAATAAACCGTAAAGCATAAACTCCTCCATTTTGAAGACGTTTTTCTTAACTTTACATCAGAAAACACAAAGTTACAGCTTTATCTCTGACCGTTCTGAAGCACTGACACCGGAGACTCCTTCCATAAATGTGAAACAAACGTCTCCTTACAGAAAAATCATCTTTTCATCTGTTTATTTGGAGTATCCACCATTCCCCCAAGTCCTAGTGAAAGTTTTAACAGTAAGCACATTAATACAAAGCTGTTATTTGGCTTATAGATGGAAGTATTGTCAGATATACAGTACTAGTCAAATGTTTGTACACCCCTACTCTTCTCATTCATAGGATTTTTTCTGTATTTAGTATTTTCTATATTGTAGAACAATACTGAAGCCATCAAAACTATGAAATAACATGGAACATATATGGAGTTATGTTTTAAATTTAAAAAAGTTTTAAAAAACAAAATATGTTTCATTAGCTCATCTGTCCATAAGGCTGATGAGCTGTTGCTATGGCGTGGCATCCGTCATCCACAATTCAGTTAAATCGTATCTCCTCCGTCAGTTCTCCACGGATTTCCATTCCGATTGTGATTGTTTTGTTTGAAAGGACTCATCACTCCGCACAAAACTTGGTCATTGTTTTGTCAATTTTTTTGCTAATGAGTTGCTAATTATGCCAAATTAATGAATTTTCCAGGCCTCTCACTAGAATCGTATCTCGTCCCTCAGTTCTCAATGGATTTCAGTTCTGATTGTTTTATTTGAAAGAACTTGACCTTCTGCACATAACTTGGTTATTGTATTGTCAATTTTTTTGCTAACAAACTGCTCATTTAGGTCACCTTAACGAGTTTTGGGACTTCTCATTAGAATTGTATCTCCTCTTGGAGTTCTCACCCGATTTCAGTTCTGATCGATGTTTTGGGTAGATCTTCCCTCGGGGAACAAAACTTGGTCGTTTGTTTGTTAATTTTCTTGTTGTAAACAATTTGTTTACAACTTTGTTTACAATTTTGTTTATTTTCAGTTAAGTCATATCTCCTCCCTCCTTCAGTTCTCAATGATTTCAGTTCTGATTTTTTTTTTAAAGAACTCGACATTCTGCACAAAACTTGGTCATTGTATTGTCAATTTTTTGCTAACAAATTAGTAATTAGATCAACTGAACAACATTTCTTCTGACTAGAATTGTATCTCCTCTCTCGTTTATTATACAAATTCAATTCTGATCGATGTTTTGGGTCAGTCTTCACTCAGGGAACAAAATTTAGTCCTTTGTCGATGTTCCGCTTGTGAACAGTTTGTCATGGAGGTCGGTCCTCTCTCACATCGTCACATTTCAGTTCTGTTTGATGTTTTGGTCGTCATGGTTGTTCTGATGGCAGGCCAGATGAGCGACTACGCCCTTGACGTTCTGGTATTTTAGATTCTTCAAAGTATCCAACGTTTACCTTGATGATGCTTTGTACACTACTGGCATTATCTTAACCAGCTTCACGAGGTACGGTAGTCACCTAGAATGATTTTCAATTAACAGGCATGCCTCGTCAAAAGGTAATTAGTGGATGAGTTTCTTGCCGTCTTAATGTGTTTGAGATCAAAGAGTAAATAATAAACATCAATAAAAATAAACAAGTGTCATAATCCTTAGAGTATTGCATCAAGACCCGCTCAACGAAGTAAACAGAAACGACATCCATCATAGGGCGGCACGGTGGTGTAGTGGTTAGCGCTGTCGCCTCACAGCAAGAAGGTCCGGGTTCGAGCCCTGTGGCCAGCGAGGGCCCTTCTGTGCGGAGTTTGCATGTTCTCCCCGTGTCCGCGCGGGTTTCCTCCGGGTGCTCCGGTTTCCCCCACAGTCCAAAGACATGCAGGTTAGGTTAACTGGTGACTCTAAATTGAGCGTAGGTGTGAATGTGAGTGTGAATGGTTGTCTGTGTCTATGTGTCAGCCCTGTGATGACCTGGCGACTTGTCCAGGGTGTACCCCGCCTTTCGCCCGTAGTCAGCTGGGATAGGCTCCAGCTTGCCTGCGACCCTGTAGAACAGGATAAAGAGGCTAGAGATAATGAGATGAGATATCCATCATTAATTTAAGATATGAAGTGACTTTTAATTAATAGAAATAATTAAAAAAAAACATTAGATTAGAAGGTGTGTCCAAATGTTGGTGTTTGATTGGTAATGTAACTCCTGTTTTCGAAAAAGTGAATCAACACCTTCTGACCAATCAGAATCGAGAATTCAACAGTGCTGTGGCTGAAAGAGCAAAATAAAGGAGTTTCCCAGATGAAACGTCTTTCACCTCTTTCACATTCACTTCTTTCATGTCGTCAGCATGCTTGGAGCAAATCGGATGCCATGTTTTTGTTTTTTTTTTTGTTTAGCACACAGATATACAGCTGCATGCTGATGTTAAAGGAGAACTGAAGGCAATTTTTTAAAATCAAAATTCTATTTATGTCATTTTATTAAATGTAGGAATGCATTTCTGATCGCTATTTTGTCGCTGCTATAGCAAGTTATGAGTGTTCGAAATATGCTCTGTAATATATCAGTCCATATGTCAAAGCAACGGTCGTAAACAAGATTCGCTGAGACCTGTGCGAGACATCGTAGGACGGAAGTAAAACGTAGAGCGGAAATCAAAGCGACCAACATCTGCCAACGTTGTCAAAAGACGCGCGCACCCTCTTTCGAATGCTGATGTAATCAAGCCGGAAGTTTTGTTTGTTTTGATAGCGATCAGGAAAGTTTGAAAAAAGTAGGCAGTAATCGTCATTTAAACTCGTTTTTGTGCAATATTTCGTTTGGAAAACAGTTTTCAAAATGGCGGCACTGACACCTGGCTGACACTTCACGTTTCGAAGTTTCGCACAAGTCTCGTGAAGATCGCGCGGATAAGCGACGCCTGCCGTGGACCAAACGAACTAAATTCAACACGGCTAAAAACCGAACAGGCCGATAAGTATAATATTTAATTGCAATTAGTTGCCAATACGAGTCACGATATAAGGTTACTAAAACCAAAAACGTAATTGAATAACACGTTAATTAAGAAATAAAGCAAGTTTAAAATTACTTCAGTTCTCCTTTAACATCTCTTTACTGTTACACACAAAACGATTAACAAGAGTTTATCTGTCTTAGCTCTTGGTGAAGTTTTTCTGTAAACATCTTGACGCCTTGATGATGCTTCACATCCATCAGATCATCATCAGGTCTGATTCATAGCATTTCTCACTAACACACACACAATGTACACCACTGGCTGGTGTGTATGTGTGGTTTTGTGTGTGTGTATTCGTGTGTTGAACATCTAATTCACCTCTGGAAATAAACAAGCACGACTATATGATAACAGCTCACAACCTGGCAAATACTGATGAATCGACCACTTCATGAAAAATGTATGATGTAGCAATATCCTTCCCTCTCTCTCTCTCAATCCATCTCTCCGTCCCTCATTCCCTCTCCTCATCTTTCTCCTTCTCTTCCCCCAAAGACCACAATTACCGCGCTCCTCATTACACAGCCGCGACGACGGGAGGCCACTCCATCAATCTGAGACTCCTTATAAGTATCGTAATACACCCAAGGCCTCCCTAACTCACTAACTGTACTCTCCAAAGACCTGGTCTGACACTCCGCACCATCCACACGCAGCTAAACACTATGAAGATTCATAATCTGTGATGCTGTGTACCATTGCAAAGATTTTTTTTTTCTTTAGAGCTTGTACGATGAACGATGTTCTCATTAGGAGTGTGTGTTTTTATAAAGCATGCTTCGAATCCAAAGTTTGTAGAAATGAGCTTAATGAGCTCATTTAAGTTTGTGAACCGGAGAGAAAGGTGGACAGTAAAGTGTCCCTGAACATGAAATTTTAAACCGGTGAATATAATCTACGTTGAATAATAAATACCTGAGAAATGACCACAATGCCCAGAGAACATCTGCTCACCTCTTACGCTCCATTAATCAGTAAAAATGCCATGAGCTTTAAATATACAAATCGCAAATGCTCCGTGTTCTCCTGCTAGCCACCTAGCTCACATTTATCACACTTCGACATGGGGTTTCTCGATTTTCATCATTTCTTCAGTGCTGTTTAGACTATAATACAAAGTTGGTTTTTTTTTTCTCCACTTAATTAACAAAAGCAAAGTCGTGAAGATGTCAGTGCGACCCAGAGCAGGATAAAGCGCTTACTGAAGATGAATAAATATCAAATGCTAAATCTTTATTACCCTGCTGGGTCCCCCCCCACTCTCTTCACCGGCACACTTTGGGTCTCATAGTCTTTTGTGATTAATCAATTTTTATTACGTCTTCCAGAGTTGAAGCACATGGAAACACAGATTTATACACTTTTTTTGCAGATATTTCAGAAGTTCTTTTTTTTTTTTACTGTGAAATGCTGCAATGTGGAGTTTGCATGTTCTCCCCGTGCCCATGTGGGTTTCCTCCGGGTGCTCCGGTTTCCCCCACAGTCCAAAGACATGCAGGTTAGGTTAACTGGTGACTCTAAATTGAGCGTAGGTGTGAATGTGAGTGTGAATGGTTGTCTGTGTCTATGTGTCAGCCCTGTGATGACCTGGCGACTTGTCCAGGGTGTACCCCGCCTTTCGCCCATAGTCAGCTGGGATAGGCTCCAGCTTGCCTGCGACCCTGTAGAAGGATAAAGCGGCTAGAGATAATGAGATGAGATGAGATGCTTCAATGTCTAAATGCAGAGCTCCCAATGAGTGTAAAAACGTTTAGTAAATAACCCCATGTTATGTTTTTAAAAAGCAAATTAAAACTAAGCACTGGATAAAAACCCATCTTCTTCTTCTTCTTTTGGCTGCTCCCGATTAGGGGTCGCCACAGCAGATCTTTCGTATCCATTGCTCCCTGTCTTCAGCATCCTTCTCTACCACACCTGCCACTTTCATGTCCTCTCTCACCACATCCATGCATCTCCTCTTTGGCCTTCCTCGTTTTCGTTTGCCTGGCAGCTCCATCCTCAACATTCTCCTTCCAACATGCTCTGCATCTCTTCTCAGGATGTGCCCAGACCATCTCAGTCTCATCTCTCTTAGCTTAATTCCCAAGCTCTCCACATGTGCTGTTCCTCTGATGTGCTCATTCCTTATCCTGTCCAACCTCCCATCGCAAACCTTAACATCCTCAACTCCGCCACCTCCGACTTTGCCTCCTGTCTCTTCGTTAAGGATAAAAATCCATCTATCTTATGGAAATAAAGATACAAATTTTGTTGTCTGGTGCTGAAGTGTTTATGAGATACATTGCCTTGTACTTACAATCAGGTTCCCTGTGGTGGAACATGTATGATGCAATACCATATTCTCTTCAATATGGAGTTTCATTTCACACATGAGGAGCTCCACGCATAGCCCGCCTGTGGTTTTGTAACAATGGTGAGCAGTGACTGGTCAGTGGGATCAATGGCAATCTATCTTTGATTGGTTTCTAGGAACAGTGTTGATCATTGATTGGGTTTTTGGGAACAGTGGTGCTCAACTGATTGTTTTTGGTGGGAATAGTGGCAATCACTGATTCGTTTTTAGGAACAGTGGTGATTAGTCAAGTTTATTTGTATAGCGCTTTTAACAATAAACATTGTCGCAAAGCAGGTTTACAGAATTTGAACGACTTAAAACATGAGCTAATTTTATCCCGAATCTATCCCCAATGAGCAAGCCTGTGCCGATGGTGGCAAGGAAAAACTCCCTCGGACGACATGAGGAAGAAACCTCGAGAGGAACCGGACTCAAAAGGGAACCCATCCTCATTTGGGCAACAACAAACAACATGACTATAACATTAACAGTTTTAACATGAAGTCTGTTTTGTTGATGCTATAAACTCTTCATTGATGGAAACTTGAGTGCAAAACTGTTCATGACAACTGCAGTCCTAAAGTTAGCAAGTCAGCTGTAGTCCTCAGCCATACAAGCATTACTGTAAGAGTTCAGAGCGTCCTCCAGGTGTGACTTTCAACTGTCCACATGGGGCCGTCCTCCACAGGAGAGATGTGATGAGACTTCAACCAGACACAGGGCACCAGGATGGATCAGGCAGGTCCGAGGAGCAGAAGAGGTCAGCATCTCGATCCCAGGACCGACATGTAACTCAGAGGGACAGATTTTTGGAGGGGAGAGAGAGAACACAGGTTGTTAGGTATGCCCAATGTCACCTGAATACTGTAAGTAGGAACAGTATATATATTGCATTGAGTACAAGCAGGGACTCTGGCAACTAAGTATGACAGCATAACTAAAAGGGGAGAGCCAGAAGGTAACACAGACATGAGGGAGCTCCGGGCCATAAAGCAGCAGCCACTACACCATCAACAAACTCAAGTGAGCAAGCGTGTAGGGACTGACAGCATCCATACATCCCAGTTTACCAACACTCTGTCTGAGGACCCTCCAGATCTACTCCTTTACCTCATAAACACCATTAACACAAGGCTTGACTAAACAGATATGTTTTCAGCCGAGACTTAAACGCAGAGACTGTGTCTGATTCCCGAACATTACTTGGAAGGCTGTTCCATAACTGTGGGGCTTTGTAAGAAAAGGCTCTGCCCCCTGATGTAGCCTTCACTATACGAGGTACCAGCAGATAGCCTGCACATTTTGATCTAAGTAGGCGTGGCGGGTCATAGAGGACCAGAAGTTCACTCAGGTACTGTGGTGCGAGACCATTCAGTGCTTTAAAGGTCAATAGTAGTATTTTATAATCAGTACGAAATTTGATTGGGAGCCAATGCAGTGTGGATAAGACAGGGGTGATGTGGTCATATTTTCTAGTTCTAGTAAGGACTCTTGCTGCTGCACTTTGAATTAACTGGAGCTTGTTTATGCACTTATTGGAACATCCAGACAGTAAGGCATTACAGTTATCCAACCTGGAGGTAACAAAAGCATGAACTAGTTTTTCCGCATCATGTACTGACATTAAATTTCTTATCTTAGTAATATTTCTGAGGTGAAAGAAAGCTATCCGGGTAATGTTATCAATGTGAGTTTCAAATAAAAGACGGGTCAATAATCACTCCAAGGTCTTTTACTGCTGCATGTGAAGAAACAGAAAGGCCATCCAAAGTTACTGTGTAATCAGAAAACTTACTTCTAGCTGCATGTGATCCGAGTACAAGTACTTCAGTCTTGTCAGAGTTAAGCAGAAGGAAGTTAATAAGCATCCAGTGTCTAATGTCCTTCACACATTCCTCAATTCTATTAAGCTGGTGTCTCTCATCAGGTTTTGCAGAAACATACAACTGTGTGTCATCAGCATAACAGTGGAAACTAATACAATGTCTACGAATAATATCACCCAGACGTAACATATATAAAGAAAAAAGCAGTGGACCCAAGACGGAACCTTGTGGAACACCAAACTTTACCTCAGTATGTCTAGAAAAATCACCATTTACATCAACATACTGATAGCGATCAGTTAAATAAGACCTGAACCAGGAGAGGGCCGTTCCCTTAACTCCCACAACATTTTCTAGTCTATCCAGAAGAATGGAATGATCAATGGTATCAAATGCTGCACTAAGGTCAAGCAACACAAGCAGTGAGACACAGCCCTGATCAGACACCAACAGTAGGTCATTTACTACTTTAACCAGTGCTGTCTCTGTGCTATGATGAGGTCTAAATCCTGACTGATACATTTCATGGATGTTATTCCTGTGTAAATATAAGCATAACTGCTGTGCCACAGCTTTTTCAAGGATCTTGGAGATAAAGGGGAGGTTTGATATTGGCCGATAATTGGACAGCTGACAGGGATCAAGGTCAGGTTTTTTAATCAGGGGTTTGATAACTGCTAGTTTAAAGTATTTTGGTACATAGCCAATCGTAAGAGAAGAATTATTTTTAGAAGCGGTTCAATTACTTCAGGTATTATCTGTTTGAATAGACGTGTAGGTAAGGGATCTAGTACACAAGTTGAGGCTTTTGATGCCGAGATTAATGAAAGTAATTACATTTTTTCTAAGGGGAGTAAAACATTCTAATTGCTGATCTGATGCAGTTATATTGTTAACTACAGGGTCACTTACATTGTCTGACCTTAAATTAGTAGTTTGAATTTTTTGTCAGATATTCTCAATTTTGTCATTAAAAAAATTCATGAAATCATTGCTACTACATACTACAGGTGTGCATGTGTCTATAGTGGACTTATTCCTGGTTAATTTTGCTACAGTATTAAATAGGAATCTAGGATTATTTTTGTTATCTTCTGTTACGGAAGAGAGATATGTTGATCTAGCAGCACTAAGAGCTTTTCTATACTTCAGGAAGCTCTCCTTCCAAGCTAATTTGAACACTACCAATTTTGTTTGATGCCATTTACATTCCAATTTTTGAGTGGTCTGTTTTAAAGTGCGAGTGTCATCATTATACCAGGATGTTAATTTTTTGTCTCTGACCATTTTCCATTTAAGAGGAGCTACATTACCTAAAGTATGGCGGAACGTTGACTCTCAGCATTCAGTTGCCTGATCAAGTTCTGCAGGGGCTGACAGTGACCCAATCAAAGTTGATAACTCTGGGAGATCATTTATAAAGCTCTGTGCAGTAGTTGACGTGAATGTATGTTTAATACAGTAGCGTGGTGAGGTGCATATATTATTATTCAGACATATTTTGAATGAGATGAGATAATGATCTGAGATAACTTCAGACTGTGGAAGTGTGACTATATTTTCTATGTTTAACCCAAATGTTAGTATTAGATCGAGGGTGTGACCACCATTATGGGTCGGTCCTATGACATTCTGATTAATCCCTACTGAATCTAAAATGGACACAAACACTGTTTTCAAAGGGTCTTCTGGGTTATCGAAGTGAATATTAAAATCTCCAACAACTAAAGCTTTGTCTAAGGAAATAACCAGATCTGAGATAAAATCTGCAAATTCAGAAAGAAACTCAGAATATGGCCCTGGGGGCTTGTAAATAATAAGTAATGGAATTAACTGGGTAGACTTATTTTTTGAGGCCACATACATTATATGAGTATGAAGAACTTCAAATGTATTAAATTTATAACTAGGTTTGTGTGTTATACCTAGATAATCATTATAAATAACTGCAATGCCTCCTCCTCTGCCAGTTACATGAGGCTGGTGTATATAACTGTATCCAGGAGGACTAGCTTCATTTAATGCTATATATTCATTTGGCTTAATCCATGTTTCAGTTAAACACAGTACATTAAACTCCTGATCAGTAATGAGTTCATTAACCATTAGTGCTTTAGATATAAGAGATCTAATATTTAATAGCCCCACCTTTAGATCAAAGGAGCTGGCAGCGGCTGTTCAGTCAGTATGATCTAATTTTATACTGATTAGGTTACTGGAACAAACTCTCTGAATATTTCTACTTTTTTGTTGAGCTCGGGGAACAGACACAGTCTTGACGTAGTGGACCCTGAGTGATGACTCTGTGCAGCTAGCAGACAGCCGGTTTAGCCTGTTTGTCTGCTCCCTGGCCTTGGCTCTGGATTGTCAGAAATTAACTAGGCCTGTTCTGAGACTATGACCTATGCTGCAGGAAATGAGAGCAGCACCTTCCCGAGTGGGATGGCTACTGTCCCACCCTAACAGGCCAGCAGTGCCCTCAAAATTAGCCCAATTATCTATAAAGCCCACACTGTTTTCAGAGCACCACCTGGACAGCCAGCAGTTCAGCGACCATAACCTGCTGTAAGCTACATCGCCACGCCGCATTGGGATGGGGCCAGAGCATACTACAGCATCGGACATCACTTTCGCTAATTTAAACACCTCTACAAAGTTACTCTTAGTAACCTCAGACTGACAAAGGCGTAAATCATTAGCTCCTGCATGGATAACTCTCTTTGAGAACATGTGCTTGCATAGGACCCTAAGATTACCTGCTATGTCCAGCACCCTGGCTCCCAGTATACACCTGACTAAACCTGTTGGTGCCCCTAAAGGCTGAGCTAATTTCATGTGCCGTATGATAGAGTCCCCTATAACCAGAGCTCGTTCAGGTTTCTCAGTGGGTGCATCACTAAGGAGAGCAAACCTGTTCGACACGTGAAGCGGAGAGGAGTGATGCTCCCGTGGGCGAGCCTCAGGGTAGCTTTGGCTCTACACTTATGCCACCGAGTCATCACCCATTTGCCCTGCTGTAAGGGCTCTAATGCTGGAGTTGGGGGATTACTACAGTAACTCCACCTAGGGCATCCAGACTTCCCCCTACAGAAACTACACTGTTCTCATTCTCACTGACCTTCTCTAAAGCCTGGATACACGCTTCTAACACTATAATCTTCTCTGTCAGAGAGCTAACTAATCTGCACTTATCACAAATAAAGCTATCGCTAGTGACAGAGGAAGAATGACGAAACATCCTGCACTCAGCACACTGAACAGGCTGAAAGTGTGCCATGATGAAAGGATTCACGTACCTTCATCGAAAATCTGTTGATATTAAAGCAAATCCAATGTGGATGGCTTCCGCTTGTGGTCTTTACACAGGAGGAGAAAAAAAAGAAAGCTTCCAGTCTCGGCATTCTTCCGAAAAAAAGAGAGAGAAAAAACGGAAAAAGGAAAGTGAAAGTTTTAAGTACAAAAAGGAAAGCGAAAGTACAATTAAAAAATGAAGAGGATACTGGAAAATTACGTATTTGTAGAAAAAATAAAAAAGATTAGTAATTAACGCCAACACTCGCGAAAAAAAGACTCGTCGCAAACAACTCAGAAACCAGGAAGTGTGTAGCACAGAATGCGCATGCGCAACCCAATCACTGCCACACACCGTCTTAGTGATTAGTGATTAGTTTTTGGGAACAAGCATGGTCAGTGATTAGTTATCAGGATCAGTGGTGATCACTGATTGTTTTTTAACAATGTTGGTCAGTGATTGTATTTAGGAATAATTGCAATCACTTATTTGTTTTTAGGAACAATGGTGATTAGTGATTGTTTTTTGAGAACAATCATGATCAGTGATTGGTTATTTGGAACAGCGGTGATCACTGATTGTTTTTGTTGGGAATAGTGGCAATCACTGTTTCGTTTTTAGGAACACTGGTGAATAGTGATTGGTTTTTGGGGAACAATCATAATCAGTGATTAGTTCTTGGGAACAATGGTGATCAGTGATTTTTTTAACAGTGGTGGTCAGTGACTGTTTTTTTAGGAATAAAGGCAGCCACCGATTCATTTTTAGGAACAATGTTGATCAGTGATTGGTTCTTGGGAAGAGTGGTGATCAGTGATTTGTTTTTGGAAACAACCGTGATCAGCGATTCATTCTCAGGAACACTGGTGATTGCTGATTTTTTTTGGGGGGGACAATGGTGATTGGAGATTAGTTCTTGGGAACAGTAGTAATCACTGATTTGATTCATTCTCAAGAACAATGGTGACCACTTTTTTTTTGGGGGGGGGCAATGGTGATCAGTGATTTGGTTCTTGGGAAAAATAATGATAATGGATAGGGTTTTTTTGGGGGGGTGATCCTGGTTTTTTTTTTTTTTTGACCACTGGTGATCAGTGATTGCTTTTGGGAACAACGGTGACCAGTAATTATTTTTGGGAACAGTTGTGATCAGTGATTGGATTTTAGGAATAATGACGATCACTGATTGTTTTTTGTTTTTTTTTTTGGGGGGGGGACCAAAGGTGGTCAGTGATTGGTGGTTGGTGACCAGAGAACTTGGTCTGAGCAGTGATGTGAGCTTGAGGAGCCATATTGAGTGTAGGGCAGTAGCTCATATTAGCTCAAATTATGCCTCCCCCCTTTTTACAAGCCCTTTCTTTATAAAGGGCTTTAGTAATTTATCGAGTCACTAAGCTGACCTAACACTCACCCAGGATCCCACTTTTAATTTTTTTTTTCAGCAGTTGTAGTATTTCCTCAGGGTGTCAGTAGTGTTGAGTCGTGCAGTGTGAAAAAGCACTAAAAGCACGAGTAAATCTGACCCATGGCTCACATTCATATAATTTTGAATTAAAACTGTTAAAGTTACTGGTGTCTGTAGACATGGACCAAAAAGACTTTGTATTCTCTTCACCCTGGTCTTCATCGCTACACTTTCAGGAAAAAAAAAAGCTTCCTCAGTGGTTCATTGAATGGTTAGGTTTGTACACCTTCTGACCAATCAAAATCAAAGATACAGCAGGGAACTCAACAGAAATTGTACAAATGATTGATCTGAAATGAAACCTTGAGACATCCATTGCTAATTAGCAAGAAAAAACAATTCTCTTGATGAAATCGCTGCTTGTTCTTTCAGATCCAAACGTTTTCTGTTCATCATCCTAAAATCTCAGTTCCTTCTTACTAAACATGTCTAATCACTGTTTAAGTGTTACATCCACAGTATTTAAACATCTCGGAGACCAGCGTTTAACAGGACAGGGAGCAGCTGGTGAGATTAATATCTTCCCAAGCGACAGATGGAGGAAAGCCTTCTCCAGTTTCTTCTCCAGAACTCGTCATGGTCTCAAAAGGGTCAATTCTTTAATAAATTACAGCGAGAGCAGAATAGGAAGAGAGGCTCCAGAAAGCTGGTTTGGCTCTCATGTGTTTGGCAAAATTCAGCTGGGACTTTCTTTCTCTTTCCTCTTGAGCAGCAGATGAAGAGTTTCCTGAAAATATGGCTTTAGGATGCGTCTCATGCTTCTGTGTTCAGATGTAATTAGGCTGGAAAAACACTTCAATTTAACCAGAGAGCATCACACACTGGGATAAACTGCCAGGGGAGAAGGGAGGGATCAGCAGGGAGCCATCGCCGAGAAAGAGAGAGAGAGAGAGAGAGAGAGAGAATGTCTATCTGAGTCCAATCATAGCCCGACCTGGCTTGACTTCAATTGTTGTCTAAAAAGTATTTTTTTAATTATTTGAAGTCAACAATGAAATTTGTTTGATATTATTATTATTATTATTATTATTATTATTATTATTATTATTAACTAACCTTATTTTCTGCATGAGAGAAGATTAAGAAACCATGAACCTCAGAATTAATAAACCACAACATTGCATAATGAAACAAATTAGCATTATTAAAATGTACTTAGACATTTTATTGGTACATTTTGAGTAGACCAACATATTTATTAGTTTTCTTTGGTTTGTTTGTTTGTTTGTTTGTTTGTTTTATATTATTATTATTATTATTATTATTATTATTATTATTAGTAGTAGTAGTAGTAGTAGTAGTACTAGTAGTAGTAGTAGGAGGAGTAGTATTGCTGTTATTTTTGCCTGTTTGCTTGTTTGTTTGTTTTACATTTACAAACATGAGTTAATGCATCGTTAAACATTAACAAAGCATGAACTTAACATTAATAAACCATAAATTACACAAAGTTACAAATTAATGCTTTTTAAAAATTGCTTTAAAAGGCAATTTATTGGTCAATTTTAAGTTGAACTGTTTTTGTTTGTTTGTTTGTTTGTTTGTTTTATACATAGTTATTAGTAGCTGTAGTAGTGCTAGTAGTACTATTGCTGTTTATTGCTGTTTGTGTATTTATTTAATTATTTATTTATGTTACATTCACAAACATGATTTAGTGCATCAGTAAACATTAACAAACCATAAATTGCACAAAATAAATTAATGCTTTTTAAAAATTTGTTTTAAATGGCAAATTTTTTTGGTCAATTTAAAGTGCAACCATTTATTTTTGTTTGTTTGTAGGAGGAGAAAATAGTGCTAGTAGTTGTCTCATCTCATCTCATTATCTCTAGCCGCTTTATCCTGTCCTACAGGGTCGCAGGCAAGCTGGAGCCTATCCCAGCTGACTACGGGCAAAAGGCGGGGTACACCCTGGACAAGTCACCAGGTCATCACAGGGCTGACACATAGACACAGACAACCATTCACACTCACATTCACACCTACGGTCAATTTAGAGTCACCAGTTAACCTAACCTGCATGTCTTTGGACTGTGGGGGAAACCGGAGCACCCGGAGGAAACCCACGCGGACACGGGGAGAACATGCAAACTCCACACAGAAAGGCCCTCACCAGCCACGGGGCTCGAACCCGGACCTTCTTGCTGTGAGGCGACAGCGCTAACCACTACCCTACCGTGCCGCCACTAGTAGTTGTAGTGCTGTTATTTTTGTTGTTGTTTATTTATTTATTTTACATTTACTAACAGTGATTTAGTGCATCAGTAAACATTAACAAATGACCAATTTAATATTTAATAAACTTTAAATTACACAAAATAACACATTCATGCTTTTTTCAATTGTTATTTTAAAGGCAATTTATTGGTCAATTTTAAGGAGAACAATTTCTTTATTTATATATATATATATATATATATATATATATATATATATATATATATATATATATATATATATATATATATGTCTGTGTGTGTGTGTGTGTGTGTGTGTGTGCAGTTATTGGTAAGTGTAGTACTGCTAGTAGTAGTAGTAGTATTGCTTTTATTTATTTATTTATTGGGTACTGTGGGGGTCCCTCACTAAATATACTCACAGTCAATAAACTATACGGTTTTGAATGGTGATGTTGGTTTTAATTTTAAATAAAATGAGGAAAGAAACAATACAGATAAAACTAAATCTTTGATGTGAATACTCTATTCAGAATTTGGCAAAAATTCTGCAAATTTGTGGAAAAATGGTGGCTTGATCTGGGACATGATAAATGGTCGACTACATCGCATTCCCTTAAAAAGGTTGTAGTCCACTGAAAAGTCTACAGTTATCACTAATTGTATTTTAAGTTGTAACTTTATACACCTAAGGATTGGTGCGCTCACAGAATGATCATAACCGTAATAAAACATCATGCAAAATATTTCATCACCGTTGTAACTCCATTTTCCGCAGACCCAAAACCAATACGATCGTGTGTTTTGATCTAAACGGAAAGCCTCAGGGTCAAGGTCACTACCTCACCAAAAGTAGGAACTTAAAATCACTACGCCATATAAAAATTTAGTTATAAATCTGCGATTTTGTTTTTTAAAGTGAAAGCTGAAAGTTCGGTATAGAATATGTTTCTTACAGAATATGTTACGATGGTAGCTGGTCTTGTATGAATTTCTGAGCTATAAAATGAGTTGCGGTCTGTTTTTTACCGTAGCGTGTTATTTGTGTGCGGGGAAGGACACACATTAACAATTTGCATGTGTAGAATGGAATTTTCCACTCCGACAGTTAGAAGTTGATCGTGCTTCCATTTGCGGTCTTTCTGTTACGCGGGTGATCTGTTCGGACGTTATCACTGAAAAGGTGAGCTTTGACAGTTTTATTTTGTTTTAGTCTTGCAGTATAAGGCAATAGAATGTTTCTTTTTCATCTTACTTTCATATTTCGTAGTGTTTGAGTATTTTTGGCCAATATTTTGCAACCATGGTCAATTTAAATCGAACTTTTGATAGAATCTACGGCCAGTCATTTTGCCCCACCCCACCTCAGGCTCCGTCCGGTGCGGTAGTGATGTCCCGTTGCTTGCACGCCGCAGCAGAGACCCGCGCGACCTTCAGCTGGTACAGTTGCTGTTCTTTTACCACCGCCGTTATTCTCATCTTTCCGGTGTGTTCTTGATTTTTCCATTGTGTCCTATTTCGCCATATCAAATACCCAAACTGTATCATATTATTCATATTTAAGTGAATAATCAATTCAATCATCATAACTTGGCATTTTTAACCCAAGCGATCAAAAAGAGGAAATTTATTCAATATTTTCACTCATCTGTGAAGGAGGGGTTTAATTCTTCATGATGTAGTTATTTTATATCTAAATCAATTTTACAAAAGCATTTGAATTGTAATCAAAAAAAATTTCCACAGTGGAGGCCAGATAAAGCAAGATGCTATCTTTATTCTTATTGAACATGACAAAACAAACATTGAGTGTTCGGTAAATGCAAAAAAAAAAAAAAGTCAAATTAGAAAATTTATTTTTTGACCATAATGTCCCATATGAGAGACCAGTTTCTGAGACGCACCCAATACTATTGCTGCTATTTATTCATTTACTTATGTTATTTTACATTTACAAACATGAATTAGTGCATCAGTAAACATTACCAAACCATAAATTATTCAAAATAACAAATTAATGCTTTTTAAAAATTGTTTTAAAAGGCAATTTATTGTTCAGTTTGAAGTTGAACTCTTTGTTTTTTTTCTTGAACTAACCTCATTTACTGCACGTGTCAACATGAAGCTCAGCACTGATAAACCCGACATAACAAATATGTGCATTTACACATTCACTGATGTGCAATGGCTGAAATATTAACAAAATACACGACATTGATTGTTTATTCGATCCGTAACTTAAAATAATTGCACACACATGAGCGAAAATATGCTAATGACTTCCTAAATGATGATAAGTTACTGAACTCTGGTCTCCACATGTAAATATTCTGAATTTTGCCAGCGAACAAACACACTTACCTTTGTTAATGTGATGTTCACGCTGCTCATTGTGGCGTTATTTGGTTTATTATTAAAAAAGTAATGTTTGTGATGAATGGTTTTAATGTTGTGATGGTGTATTAGTGGTTCAGGGTTTATATGAAGGAATGAGTTTAATAATGAGAGTGAAATGATATGGTGTTATTATTATTTCATGGGTAAACCATGCTCAGGAAGATGTGAGTGGAATTTGTGGAGACGTGACATTTCTGCTGATGTTCTGAACCATTTTCTGTAGGTTTTATCTCCGAGTCTTTAACACCATGTTGCCTGAAAGCGTTACACATTACGACACTCATTACTGAACCTTTCTAACAGCAGAATGAACAAAGACTAAAGCACCAGCTCCGTCACTTTCTCTCTTTAATTCATTACTGTAATCAAGATACTTTTTTAAAGTATCTTACTTTAAATACTTAATACTATTTTATAAAGAATTTCCGTTTTTCCAAATGTTATACTTTTACTGAGTGAATCAGTCTGTACTTTCATTTCATATGATTCTTTAAACTCACTCAAATGATTCGACTCATTTAGAAAGCTGAAAGGCGAAAGATCTCAGAGCTCAGCCTCATGACTCGCTTTATCAGGAAGATGGACAAGTTTTTATTTTTCACACAAACAAGCTGTTTCCTTTCTGCAATCGCATCATGATTCTTATACGACTCAACATGATTCAGACAGGAGTCATAAGATGGACAGGGTTCTGTGTGATAGGGTTCAGTCCCAGGAAATCTGCTGTTTATTTCCCAGTGTTACTGGATCTGTTCAGTCAGTGGAATGAAGTACACTCACACTTACAGGTTTAATATTCAGCATGAGATAGTGAGCAGACGAGACATCTACGGTTTAGTAGTTGTGGATTTTTTTTACTCCTTGCTATGGCAGTACAGGAGAAATCTGAAGAAAAAACAAAAAAACAAACAAAAACCCACGTTTCTGCATTTTCAGATAAATCAGTGGTCAGACTGAAGGGAAGCCGAGTCACTGTTTCTGCTGTCATTTAGTTCTGGTTTTATCTCCGTGAACTTTGACCTGTGAATTCATAAACCTCAGCTTGGTGGAAATCAGGCAGGTGGGAGGGCGGGGTCCTTAGTCAGTGTGAGTAAATGGAAAGAAAGAAGGAAAGAACGAGAGAAAGGATGAACGAAAGAAAGTAAGAAAGACATTGAAAAGAGATTAAGGACATAAGAACAGAGATTCAAGAAAGAAAGAAAGAAAGAAAGAAAGAAAGAAAGAAAGAAAGAAAGAAAGACATTGAAAAGAGATATAAAGAACATAAGAAAAGGGATAGATGGAAGAAAGAAAAGAAAGGAAGAAGAATGTAGACATAAAGATATTAAAAACATAAGAACAGGGATTCAAGAAAGAAAGAAAGAAAGAAAGAAAGAAAGAAAGAAAGAAAGAAAGAAAGAAAGAAAGAAATACATTGAAAAAAGATATTAAGAACATAAGAACAGGGATTCAAGAAAGAAAGAAAGAAAGAAAGAAAGAAAGAAAGAAAGAAAGAAAGAAAGAAAGAAAGAAAGAAATACATTGAAAAAAGATATTAAGAACATAAGAACAGGGATTCAAGAAAGAAAGAAAGAAAGAAAGAAAGAAAGAAAGAAAGAAAGAAAAGAGATTAAGAACATAAGAAAAGGGATGGATGGAATAAAGAAAAGAAAGAAAGAAGAATTTAAACATGTAGAGATATTAAAAACATAAGAACAGGGATTCAAGAAAGAAAGAAAGAAAGAAAGAAAGAAAGAAAGAAAAAATACATTGAAAAGCGATATTAAGAACAAGAAAAAGGAATGGATGGAATAAAGAAAAGAAAGAAGAATATAAACATAATGTAGAGATATTAAGAACATAAGAACAGGGAAGAAAGAAAGAAAGAAAGAAAGAAAGAAAGAAAGAAAGAGTGAACAGTAGCAGATGTTGGTGAGTGTTCTCCCGAGCAGATGTATTGGCACCCGTGTTAGTGGTTTGTCGTGATTGTGGTTATCTGTTCCAGTTCTCTAAAGACTTTATAAATATTAATCATGGTTTAAACTTCCGGATCTCAGGAAATCAGAATAAAACTCGTTTAAACCTGAACAAGCCGAGGTTCCCGCTACCACACCATCGCTTTTTAATTACGCTTGTAATGAGATCCAGCCCCCTGCACCTCTGGAAGTCCGTCCTCCCACGAGAGACTGATATTAAAAAGTAGAGAAAAGAAAAAAATGTGCTAAAAGTGATTTGATCAGAAATCCTCTCCAGCAGAATCCCACACAGTCCCCCGGGGGCAGAGAGCTAACGGTGTAATAAGGCTCTGTCCCCGACGGCAGGGGTGCGAACGCTGGATTATCACACATTAATATGCAGTGGACGATCGTCATGGCGCAGTCAGAATAGCATCATTTGTTTGCACATCGATATTAGACTCAGCAGATTTAATCACGGTGGTAAACAATGAAAATGGCAAAAAAAAAAATCAAAGTAGAAAGATAAAGGATAAAGAGAGAGGAAGAGTGAGAGACAGGATGAGTGGAAGGAAATATATTCATTAAGGATAACATCACACCACTTTATTTTCATTTTATTTTGACACTGGAGTTCATCAGTGGTCAAAGAAAGAAGAAAGAAAGAAAGAAAGAAAAAGAAAACTCAGTGAGTGAAAATAGTGATGGATAAACAGATATTAAAGAGCAAAGGAATACAAATGTGGCTCAGTAAAATGCATTATTAGTGGCCTAGTGGTAGCATGTCCACCTCTCGATCGGGAGATTGGGAGTTCTATTCACGGTCGGGTCATACCAGAGGACTACCCCTCCACTGTAACCCGAGCT
Source organism: Neoarius graeffei (assembly GCF_027579695.1). NCBI lineage: Eukaryota > Metazoa > Chordata > Actinopteri > Siluriformes > Ariidae > Neoarius > Neoarius graeffei. The sequence continues at coordinate 59,541,271 of NC_083588.1, forward strand.
ATGTGAGAGGCTGAGGGCTGCGGAAACAGAGATCAGGGCTGCCTGATGTGCCACACGGTGCGGGAAGGACAGGGGGACAAAATGCATTATTGAACTCTTTTGAAAAACACGAATCACACCGTGTATCGGGGTTTACAGCAGATTCTGTGTTCGCTTTTACATTAGATTCTGTGTTCGCTTTTACAGCAGATTCTGTGTTCGGCTTTACAGCAGATATTGTGTTCGCTTTTACAGCAGATTATGTGTTCGGCTTTACAGCAGACTATGTGTTCGCTTTTACAGCAGACTATGTGTTCGGTTTTACAGCAGATTATGTGTTTGGTTTTACAGCAGATTATGTGTTCGGTTTTACATCAGATTATGTGTTTGGCTTTACAGCAGATTATGTGTTCGCTTTTACAGCAAATTATGTGTTCGTCTTTACAGCAGATTATGTGTTCGGCTTTACAGCAGACTATGTGTTCGCTTTTACAGCAGACTATGTGTTCGGTTTTACAGCAGATTATGTGTTTGGTTTTACAGCAGATTATGTGTTCGGTTTTACATCAGATTATGTGTTTGGCTTTACAGCAGATTATGTGTTCGCTTTTACAGCAAATTATGTGTTCGTCTTTACAGCAGATTATGTGTTCGGCTTTACAGCAGACTATGTGTTCGCTTTTACAGCAGACTATGTGTTCGGTTTTACAGCAGATTATGTGTTTGGTTTTACAGCAGATTATGTGTTCGGTTTTACATCAGATTATGTGTTTGGCTTTACAGCAGATTATGTGTTCGCTTTTACAGCAAATTATGTGTTCGGCTTTACAGCAGATTATGTGTTCGGCTTTACAGCAGATTATGTGTTCGGCTTTACAGCAGATTATGTGTTTGGCTTTACAGCAGATTATGTGTTCGGTTTTACAGCAAATTATGTGTTCGGCTTTACAGCAGATTATGTGTTCGGCTTTACAGCAGATTATGTGTTTGGCTTTACAGCAGATATTGTGTTTGCTTTTACAGCAAATTATGTGTTCGGCTTTACAGCAGATTATGTGTTTGGCTTTACAGCAAATTATGTGTTCGGCTTTACAGCAGATTATGTGTTTGGCTTTACAGCAGATATTGTGTTCGCTTTTACAGCAAATTATGTGTTCGGCTTTACAGCAGATTATGTGTTCGGCTTTACAGCAGATTATGTGTTCGGCTTTACAGCAGATTATGTGTTCGGCTTTACAGCAAATTATGTGTTCGGCTTTACAGCAGATTATGTGTTCGGCTTTACAGCAGATTATGTGTTTGGCTTTACAGCAGATATTGTGTTTGCTTTTACAGCAGATTATGTGTTTGGCTTTACAGCAGATTATGTGTTTGGTTTTACAGCAAATTATGTGTTCGGCTTTACAGCAGATTATGTGTTTGGCTTTACAGCAGATATTGTGTTCGCTTTTACAGCAAATTATGTGTTCGGCTTTACAGCAGATTATGTGTTCGGCTTTACAGCAGATTATGTGTTCGGCTTTACAGCAGATTATGTGTTTGGTTTTACAGCAAATTATGTGTTCGGCTTTACAGCAGATTATGTGTTTGGCTTTACAGCAGATTATGTGTTTGGTTTTACAGCAAATTATGTGTTCGGCTTTACAGCAGATTATGTGTTTGGCTTTACAGCAGATATTGTGTTTGCTTTTACAGGCAAATTATGTGTTTGGCTTTACAGCAGATTATGTGTTTGGCTTTACAGCAAATTATGTGCTCGGCTTTACAGCAGATTATGTGTTCGCTTTTACGTCAGATTATGTGTTCGCTTTTACAGCAGATTGTGTGTTTGGCTTTACAGCAGATTATGTGTTCGCTTTTACAGCAGATTATGTGTTCGTCTTTACAGCAGATTATGTGTTCGGCTTTACAGCAGATTCTGTGCTCGGCTTTACAGCAGATTATGTGTTCGCTTTTACGTCAGATTATGTGTTCGCTTTTACAGCAGATTGTGTGTTTGGCTTTACAGCAGATTATGTGTTCGCTTTTACAGCAGATTATGTGTTCGGCTTTACAGCAGATTATGTGTTCGCTTTTACAGCAGATTATGTGTTCGTCTTTACAGCAGATTATGTGTTCAGCTTTACAGCAGATTCTGTGTTCGATTTTACGTCAGATTATGTGTTCGGCTTTTACAGCAGATTCTGATCATGTGTCCAGGCAATGTTTCTGATTGTTCTGTAGTTTAACAAACAAAAAATTAAATCAGTCTGGATAAATATTATTCCATTTAGTTTGCTGTCAACTGTAAGGAACGGGGTTTTAATGTATTTATTTATTTGGGAAGAATATTGTTGCTTTGAGATGAAATTATCTCGCCTGCTTCATCATATTAGATAGAAGAATTAAATATTTCCAGAAAGTTCCACAGAACATCTGGTCCAGGAGTTGAATAAAGTCTGATAATTAAAACAACAATAAATATTACCTTTTTTTTCAGTTTCCAGCATTTCTCATGCATAATGATTGGGTTTACCAATCAATCATTCAAACAAACAGACAGACAGACAGACAGACAAACAGAAACCTCATGGTTTAGACCACACCCACTTTTGGTTTAAATCCAAATCCATAAACAGATATGAATATTTTAAGCACTATACAGATACAGAAAATTCCAACTTAAAACTTTAATAAAGCAGCATTTCTGCTCTCCCAGCCCACATTACCCTGAAATATAATCATTAAATCTCTAAATGCATAATATTTTTGCATTCATATGTGAATCTGTTGAACATTTTACACTTGAAACATTGTTTTCGACAAATTGTCCATTTTAGGTTGTAAAAACATGTTGATAGCAGACATCCCGGACTTGAGTGTGTTTTTATTTTACTGTAATGTGAAACGGGTTCGCCTGTTACATACAGTACACAGTTACACTTCTGGCATCGCTTATTAAGGCTAATGATTAATAATTCAATGAAAAGTTGAATAATATAGCGGCATTATAAACCATAACTAAAGCGAAATGCAAAGTTTTTAATGCAACACATCACAACATCAGTTAGCACGCTTTTAATTATTTATTATATGCCACTTGTTATTATTATTATTATTATTATTATTATTATTATTATTATTATTATTATTATTGTTATCTGTCATTACTGGGACTCAGTATAGAGTGAGGAGTGAAGTAAAAGTCTGGTTTCTCAGACAGCAGAGCTGTCAAGCTTTCTCTCGTCCCTCGCCAGTGTACTTTAGGTCACGCTTCCTGTCAGGGTGACCTTCAGAAATTTACACTTGAGGAAAGTGAGACCTAAAATATCCAGAGAAATACTGCACAGGAGGAGCTAACTCAGCTAAAAGTGGCTAAAACTAGCACACATATGATGCAGCCCTTTACAGATAAATAGACAGATGGACAAAACTGCAGACGAACACAGCTACAGGAAACACACATTAGCTAAAAGTAGCCAAAATACATGTTCTTTTGTATTATTATTATTAATTATTATTTTTAATATACTTTCTTATAGATTTTGACAAATAGACACGTAGTGGCATCCTCTTTGAGGATGTTCTATCAGCAGGTAAAGTTGAAAACTGTGGTATTGGGTTGTTTTTCATATGGATGGATGGATGGATGGACAGACAGATGTGTGATAAAAAGACAAAAACAATGAAATTTAGTGAAATAATGAAATATAGCAAGACAGACATAGATTTGTTTTTGTCTTATTAATTCTAATAAGAAAGAGATAATTAACTTATTTTACATTCATTCCACAACTTTAAAGCAACCAGAAATGGATAAAATGTACAGTGTGCTTCTTCAATGAAAAAAAAATTTTGTGTTGGCAAAGTGATATGGACTCACTTATTGGATGGATAAACACAAGGATGTGTAGAATTGTACAGGAGATTATTTAAACATAGTGGATGGAGGGATGGATTTTTATGGATGGTTGCAACAATGGGTAGACATTTTTATCGATGGATATATTTTAATAAAGGTGGATGGCTGGATGGATGGATTTTTATGGGTGAGTGGATGAACAGATGGCCACAATGATGGGTATATGTTTTTAAAGATGGGTGGAAGGATGAACACAAGGACTGCTAGAATTTTTTTATAGATTGACTTGACAGATGGATGGATGAATCGATGGATGGATGGATGGATGGATGGATTTTTATGGATGAATGAATGGTTCATGGTCACAACAATGGGTAGACATTTTTATAGATGGATATATTTTAATAAAGGTGGATAGATGGATGGGTGGGTGGATTTTTATGGTGAATAGATGAATAGATGGCCACAACTATGGGTAGATGTTTTTATAGATGGATATATTTTCATAATGATGGTAGAATGGATTTTTATGGATGAATAGATGACCACAAGGATGGGTAGATGTTTTTAAAGATGGGTAGAAGGATGAGCACAAGGATTGGTAGAATGGATAGAATTTTTTTATAGATTGATTGATGGATGGATAGATGGATGGATGGATTTTTATAGATGAATGGATAGTTAGACGGCCACAACAATGGGTAGATGGTTTTATAGATGGATATATTTTAATAAAGATGGACAGATGGATATATGTTTTATGGATGGATGCATGGATGGATGGATTTTTATGGGTGAATGGATGAACAGATGGCCACAATGGGTAGATGTTTTTATAGATGGATATATTTTCATAATGATGGATGGATGGATGGATGGATGGATGGATGGATGGATTTTTATGGATGAATAGATGACCACAAGTATGGGTAGATATTTTAAAGATGGGTTGGTGGATGGACACAAGGATTGGTAGAATGGATAGAATTTTTTTATAGATGGATGGATTTTTATGGATGAATGGATACTTAGATGGCCAGAACAATGGGTAGATGTTTTTATAGATGGATATATTTCAATAAAGATGGATGGATGAATATATTTGTATGTATGGATGGATTTTTATGGACAAATAGATGACCACAAGTATGGGTAGATATTTTAAAGATGGGTGGATGGATGGACACAAGGATTATTAGAATGGGTAGATTTTTTAATAGATAGATAGATAGATAGATAGATAGATAGATAGATAGATAGATAGATAGATAGATAGATAGATAGATAGATAGATAGATTTTTATGGATGAATGGATGGATAGATGGCCACAACAATGGGCAGATGTTTTTGTACATGGATGGATTTTTAATAAAGATAAATGGGGGGTAGTTGGATGGATGTGTAGAAAGATATAATATTTTTGGATGGATTGATGCATGGATGGCGGCATGGTGGTGTAGTAATTAGCGCTGTCGCCTCACAGCAAGAAGGTCCGGGTTCGAGCCCCGTGGCCGGCGAGGGCCTTTCTGTGTGGAGTTTGCATGTTCTCCCCGTGTCCGCGTGGGTTTCCTCCGGGTGCTCCGGTTTCCCCCACAGTCCAAAGACATGCAGGTTAGGTTAACTGGTGACTCTAAATTGAGCGTAGGTGTGAATGTGAGTGTGAATGGTTGTCTGTGTCTATGTGTCAGCACTGTGATGACCTGGCGACTTGTCCAGGGTGTACCCCGCCTTTCACCCGTAGTCAGCTGGGATAGGCTCCAGCTTGCCTGCGACCCTGTAGAAGGATAAAGCGGCTAGAGATAATGAGATGAGATGATGCATGGATGTTAGAATGGGTAGATATGTGAATGGATGAAAGGATGGACCCAAGACTGAGTAGATTTTTTTAGATAGATGGAGGGATGGATTTTAATAAAGATGGATAGGAGGTCATTGAATAGATGGACACAAGGATATGTAGAATGATAGATTAGTTCTGGGTGGATGGATGGATGGATGGATGGATGGATGGAGGCCCATGCAGAACAATGGAATGATCCGGAAGGTTGTGTGTTTGTAAGCTATCTATATGAATAAGGCTGCAGCTGCGAGGGGAAAGATCTTCGGCGCTCGCACTGTGCTGCATGTTTATGCGGATGCATTCGGTAAACCGATCGATGCTGAGCGATTCTGGCAAGCGCTGCTTCAGCAGAAAAACAGATGGGGAAAGGAGCTGAATTATTCGATTTTAAGCAAGTGACAGTTTCGCCCAGCCCTCCTCTCCATTTTCAATTTCTCGCTCCTCTCCACGGGCCGCCCAGTCTCCAGTTTTATTCAGTTAGGTGTGCTGTCTTACCCCAAATCATCTGACTTGGTTATATGGAGATTTAGTTTTTTCATCACTGCAGCGTTCTGGCTTCACTTTCTCATGGTGACTCTAATCTCTGGGCCCTGTGTCAGTATTTAACACAACCCTTTTGACCTGCGTCCTCTTTTCAACTTAGGAGCTCAGTACAATGGTGCTTCAAAGTGAAGCGTTTTAGATGAGCTCTTCAAACATTTTCACGCTTGAACCAGGAATGATTATGGGCTGATTTGGGGAAGAGATTCATGATTACAGCTTACACGGGATATAAGACGAGATGATTAATTATGTTTCTGTTTCCGGTTGAGAGTACGCTGTGCATGTTTTGGCTGCCATGTCTCACTGGAGCTTTGTATTTTTCTTTTTCCCCCCTTTTGGTTTTCTTTTTGCAATTGTATGGTTTGATGTTTGTTCTTTGCTTGAATGTTTTGTCCACTGGCTGTGGTGTAGCTCCAGACCCAGTTTTGGGTGCCGGTTTCCTCAGGCCTTGGTCCACCATGAGTGATGCCTGTGCTACTCGCTACGGCCTGCAGTGAGCTTGTTGTCCATCACTGTGTGCGGTGGTGCTTCTGTACTCGCTTTGTGGATCCACAGCGCAGTGTTCCGAGCGATGTTGCCTGATGCTGTTGCGGCAGCTGTACAGGCGGTGTGGGACATATCTTCATGCGCCTTTTGGTGGGATTGTAGGCAGCTATGCCACTGGAATTACATCCTGACCCTATTTTGGTGGATGAGCCGCCATTTTGTTTTTCTCTACTCATGGTATATGAGCTGATAGCCTAGTAGTAGAGTAGCCAATCAGAGCGTGCGATTGCACATATCCAGTGAATGTGGATAGAATAATAAACATTATCTAGTACTTCCTATGATCAAAGATTACAGGGCACCAAATCGAGTTGCTAATTTGCTCTTCAACTCTTTCAGCTGGTCTTTTGCTCATTTTACTTCTCAAAAGTCACAAAATGATCTGCTGATAAAATAAGAAAATTGTTCAGCATTAGTCAGTCAATGGAATTATGAGTGTTAAAATGACGTAAGTCCTAGGCTACGTTCACACTGCAGGCTGAAGTGACTCAAATCCGATCTTTTCGCCCATATGTGACCTGTATCCGATCTTTTATTGACAATATGAACAACACAGATCCGATTTTTTCAAATCCGACCCAGGCCGTTTGGATATGTGGTCCTAATTCCGATTCCTATCCGCTCTTTTCATATGCGACTTCAGTCTGAACCGCCAGGTCGCATTCATCCGACTTACACGTCATCAACAAGCCACAAACGTCACTATTCTGCGCTGAAGTAGGCGGCGGGTCTCTCAAAAAAAGTTACAACAACATGACGCATAATCACGGGCGCAGATAGAGGGTGGGACGGGTGGGATTCGTCCCACCCAGATTTAAATTCACCTCGTTCGGTCCCCCCCACTTATAGGGAGGAAAAAACGTCTGTGCTGTCTTTCTTTGCATAAGGCAAACCTCACGGAAAAATCAAAAGACTAATTACCATTCGGTTTATTGAGGTGCACGGCAGTGTATACATAGTTGCAACAACTCGCATAAAACAAAACAAAGACTGATATTCGGTTGGTTGAGCTGCGCAGACTGCACAGGTTGCGAGCTCGAGCTTGGTTGCTATGGTAACCCACAACAAGTTTGACAGGCATATCAGGGTTGGGGTTGGTTTGCTGGCAGCTTTGCCCCCCCCAGTTTTTTGTCCCCCCCAGTTCAAAAAACGTATCTGCGCCCCTGCGCATGACATCAATGCGAGGGACGCTTCGGGCTGTGAAGGTTCTGAATCTTCTCAATGGAAGGACGCAGAGGTTAGGGAGCTGATTTCCATTTGGGGGGATGCAGCTATTCAAGCTAGATTGGATGGGTCATACCGCAACCGGGCGGTTTTACTTCCGTAAACACTGGCCATGCTCACTGCGTGTGACGTCGTCGTATCCTGCAATGCGCATGCGGAACACTTTTAGGTCGCTTTTCGTTCATACTGAGGATCACATACAAGTCGCATATATTTGTTAATGTGAACGACCTCACAAAAAAATCGGATTTCACAAAAAAATCGGAATTGAGCATTAAGCCTTGCAGTGTGAACGTAGCGTTATACTACTTCTGATTTGTTGGCAAAAATTGGATGAAACCTGGTTGAGACCTGGTGTTTTTCAAATGGTGTCACTCAAACACACACACACACACACTTGAAGACTAAACCACTGCACCGCTGCTCATTACTGACTGATTCATCCACCATATGTGTCCCAATACAGCCTCCGTACCATGTGCCAAATGTCCATATGTGAGTAAACCCATGGGAAAGCTATTCGGCAAGTGTGTCATCTACACACACACACACACACTCAGGTGAAGACAAACTCCAAAAATGACACAGCCAGTGAGACAGGTGGCAAGATAAACCTCACTAATCAATCCAGCCATTTTACCCAGCCAACACAAATGCGTGTGTGTGTGAGCATGTAAAACACCACTCCCCATTCATTCAAACACAGTAACTCCCTAAAACTTTCAGCACTATGAAGTGCTATATAAGAATCACACACACACACACACACACACACACACACACACACACACACACACACACACACACACACGCTCGCTGCTGTACTTCACACCTCAGCCCACACGAGTCACCCTGGCATGTGGGAGAACACTTCAGACACAGCTCTTAATTAGACAGAAAACTGAGGTCATAAAGAGCCACACCACACACACACACATACACTTCTCCAAAGTCAAAGTTTCCTCTAAAAATAAATGGAAAATGAAAAAATTTAACAATAAATAAATATATTATAAATATATTACACTCTTCCTGAATCCCAGACTTTAAAGTTCATTATGTTTCGTCTCGGAATTAAAAGGATGTGTCCGCCTACATGTACATATTTATGCCCTCAGCAGCTCAGACTTTCATTTGCCAAACAGATTACAGAAATCCTCGGCAATTTCCCATTGCTGAAATCAAATGCTCAAACAAATCCAGGCTTATTAAATCTGATCTGTGCTTAAATCCTTTGCTCCTTTTCCTCCTAGCGCTGACTGTCATCTCAAATCTCACATCTCATACCTATTGTATATATGTGTGTGTGTGTGGCTGCGAATCATGCTATCAAGTCCCCGGGGTATAAATTTGATCCCCATATGAATTGAAAAACTCTGTCTGGAAGCATTCCGAATGTATTTTGCTAGTGAATATGATTGATAATGATTTGTTATAAAACCTCATTCACACAGCTTGGTATGCTGCTTTTCCAGGAAAAAAAGTCATAACCATGACTTTAACTACGTCTTTATGTCTTGAAGTCATAACATCATGGCGCTACAACACCGTTTTAAATTGATTCCGTTCTAATTTTTCACCCTAAGTATAATTGCTAGTCATCCTGCAGCTGTAAGACGTGTTTTAACCCAAAAAGAAATAAAACACTTCGAGGGCATGCTGTTAGATGAACATAGTTACTCTTACGACCCCGAAGTTGATTATTTTCCCATGATAGCACATCCAGAAGTGTTTTACTCTTGTTACACCACAGCGATTTGCTAACACTAACAATTCTTTATTTATTAAAAAACTGTATACTGCATGGGCGGCACGGTGGTGTAGTGGTTAGCACTGTCGCCTCACAGCAAGAAGGTCCGGGTTCGAGCCCCGGGGCCGGCGAGGGCCTTTCTGTGCGGAGTTTGCATGTTCTCCCCGTGTCCGCGTGGGTTTCCTCCGGGTGCTCCGGTTTCCCCCACAGTCCAAAGACATGCAGGTTAGGTTAACTGGTGACTCTAAATTGACCATAGGTGTGAATGTGAGTGTGAATGGTTGTCTGTGTCTATGTGTCAGCCCTGTGATGACCTGGCGACTTGTCCAGGGTGTACCCCGCCTTTCGCCCGTAGTCAGCTGGGATAGGCTCCAGCTCGCCTGCGACCCTGTAGAAGGATAAAGCGGCTAGAGATAATGAGATGAGATGAGATGTATACTGCATTTTTTTCCATTTATAATTACATATATTTGTAAATCATTCATTCCTTTTCTCAGTGATGCTATAAAAAGCTATAAAAAGTCTGTCTCTCGTCAGCTTTGCTTTTCTTCTCTCTTTTAAAGTTAATAATGCCAAATTAAATCAATCAAATTAATCAATCAATCACAACCCAGAGCTTGTTGTGTTAATGAGAAACCCGGAACCTTGATAACTCAAACACTCTTGACTGAAGTAGCCACATAACAATCCATATGTATGCAATGTAAACTAGAAGGGCACTCTGTAGAGTTCATACCTCCGCCAAGCCACGTATTATCAACATCAAACTCAACTCACTTGAAACTAGGACAATAGTAAAGCTGTCCACCAAATTTCATCCAAATCTGTTCACGGCTTTTTGAGGTACTCTGGAAAGACTTAAAAAATCCTGGATCTGCATAAATATCTGGAGCCTGGATCTACATACATAAGTAGATTTGCATCAAAATTTAATCAATTGTTCCTTGGCTCATGTCTCATCTTTCCTCCAAGTTTCATCCAAATATGTTCACTAGTTTTTGAGTTATGTTGGAAAGACTTTAAAAAAATATCCTGGATCCGCATACATATTTGGATCCTGGATCCACGTATATGCATATCTGAATTTGCATCAAAATTTAAACTATTGTTCCTTGGCCCATGGCTCACCTGTCCTCCAAATTTCCTCCAAATCCATTCCCACTACTTTTTGAGTTATGTTGGAAAACATTTAAAAAAGAAAATCCTGGATCCACATACATACATACATACATACATACATAGATTTGCATCAAAATATAACCAATTGTTCCTTGGCCCATGGCTCGCCTGTCCTCCAAATTTTATCCAAATCCTTTCACTACTTTTTGAGTTATGTTGGAAAGACATAAAGAAAATCCTGGATCTCTATGCATATTTGGATCCTGGATCTGCATACATATCCAGACTTGCATCAAAATTTAAATCCTTGTTCCTTGGCCTATGTCTCATCTTTCCCCCCCAAATTTCATCCCAATCCATTCATTACTTTTTGAGTTACATTGGAAAACATTTTTAAAAAATCCTGGATCTGCATATATATATATATATATATATATATATATATATATATATATATATATATGGGGCGGCACGGTGGTGTAGTGGTTAGCGCTGTCGCCTCACAGCAAGAAGGTCTAGGTTCGAGCCCCGTGGCCGGCGAGGGCCTTTCTGTGCGGAGTTTGCATGTTCTCCCCGTGTCCACGTGGGTTTCCTCCGGGTGCTCCGGTTTCCCCCACAGTCCAAAGACATGCAGGTTAGGTTAACTGGTGACTCTAAATTGACCGTAGGTGTGAATGGTTGTCTGTGTCTATGTGTCAGCCCTGTGATGACCTGGCGACTTGTCCAGGGTGTACCCCGCCTCTCGCCCGTAGTCAGCTGGGATAGGCTCCAGCTCGCCTGCGACCCTGTAGAACAGGATAAAGCGGCTAGAGATAATGAGATGAGATGATATATATATATGGATCCACATACATAGCCAGATTTGCATCAAAATACAAGGAATTGTTCCTTGGCCCATGGCTCACCTTTTGTCCAAATTTCATCCAAATCCATTCATTAGTTTTTGAGTTATGTTGGAAAAACATGAAAAAAAATCTTGGATCTGCATATGGATCCTGGATCCACATACATAAACGGATTTGCATAAAAAATTAAATAATTGTTTATTGGCCCATGGCTCACATTTTCTCGAAATTGCATCCAAATCCATTTCCTACTTTTTGAGTTATGTTAGAGGTGGTCATAATTTTTTTACAATACACATATAATAGTGTAGCGTACCCATGGCAACAACAGGGAAAATAAGTTAACTCAATGCATTACAGGATATCTCATCTCATTATCTGTAGCCGCTTTATCCTGTTCTACAGGGTCGCAGGCAAGCTGGAGCCTATCCCAGCTGACTACGGGTGAAAGGCGGGGTACACCCTGGACAAGTCGCCAGGTCATCACAGGGCTGACACATAGACACAGACAACCATTCACACTCACACCTACGGTCAATTTAGAGTCACCAGTTAGCCTAACCTGCATGTCTTTGGACTGTGGGGGAAACCGGAGCACCCGGAGGAAACCCACGCGGACACGGGGAGAACATGCAAACTCCGCACAGAAAGGCCCTCACCGGCCACGGGGCTCGAACCCGGACCTTCTTGCTGTGAGGCGACAGCGCTAACCACTACACCACCGTGCCGCCTATATATATATATATATATATATATATATATATATATATATATATATTTTAGTGCTGTAAAAAATGTCGCGTGTGACATGACATGATGTAGGTTTTTCATAAGCTTTTGAAACTGCCAGGAACTTGGAACAGAGACTTTGCTTAGAAAAACTATAGCAGCTAGACTGTAATGCCGCGCCCCGCACAGCCAGAGTCCTCTGCCCTCCTCCCCCAAAGAACCAGCGCGGGCAGGGCGCGCTAGTAGAGATGGGATTTATGGCTCTTTGATGGGATCCGCATCTTTGTGATCCATTCTTTGAAAAGAGCCGTTCAAAAGACTGGCTCATTTGGCTCTTTTTAAATATTTATTCAGTTTTAAGAAGACAGCGTCTAAAGAAGCCAGATCCCTCTGAACTGTAAACTCAATGCTATCCCAGAAATCCTTCCTGTAATATGCAAATTTGGCCGCCTCTGATTGGACAGCGCGACGCATCAACAGGCAGAAAGTGTAAAAGTACAAAATGTGTTAAGTGAGCTGAAACAGTAAAGATCAGATTCAATGCAATATTTATCAACGAACAACTTAGTTAATATAATAGTGTACTTTATATTATAATCAAGCATGTCAAGCCTACCGTCACTGTGTAACCTGTCTCACTTCACTCATGGTTCTTTTGCTAGCACCGGTGCTCGGCTTAGGTTTCACTTTGCAGTGGCTGTGTCAAGACGTGTTATGCTTTGCAATAAAAAAAACATTGGCACAAAGCAAGCCCATTCACTTTTTTATGCTGATAAGAGAATTACAGTGGTTTTTCATGTGACAAAAATGTGCGATTAAATTGCGATTAATCGCGAGTTAACTATGACAGTCGCGACATTAATCGCGATTAAATATTTTAATCGCTTGACAGCACTAATATATATATATATATATATATATATATATATATATATATATATATATGCTAGTTTGGATTTGGGATTTTCTTGATTTTCATTATTTTTTTTAGCACATAACTTTCAGGGTTACTTTAACTCCTCCTTCTGTGCTTCTCCTGCCTCCTCTCTCTCTCTCTCTCTCTCTCTCTCTCTCTCCCCCCATCCCTCTTTCAGGTGAGAGCAAGTGCTATCGCTCAGGATGCTGACCAGAACTACGACTACGCCTCCAACAGCGTCATCCTGCACCTGGACGCCGGAGACGAAGTCTACATCAAACTCGACGGAGGCAAAGCCCACGGCGGCAACAACAACAAATACAGCACTTTCTCCGGTTTCATCCTCTACGCTGACTGAACTGCAGCACTTGAGGAGAAGAGGAAGAAGACATGACAGGGAAAGAAGAAGGCTTTATCATCCAAGCGCTTTGTTTTCACTTCATAGGATCATCCTGTCTCTTCAACCTTTTATTTCTTTATTTTTTTTTGCTTTGTTTGATGCAAACTCTAGTAAGAGACTCTCAGTGGACAGAGGGTGTTGTTTCTGCTCTATGAATCACCTTAATGACAAAAAAAGTGAGGAAAAATGAAAGTGTTGAAAAAAGAAAACTTTTCTTTCTTCCTTTGAGACTCCTGCAGGACTTTTGAGTGACAGAGATCTTTTTTTTTCTCATTGTCACGTACGTGTCTCCATCACATCTCATCTTCCGTCCATAGATATTTATCCATGAGATACAAGAACAATCCAAGATGTCTGTCCCTCTTGGAGAAAAAGAAAATTAAATATTTTTTGAAGGCTTGCTTTATTGACTAAAGAATTGTTTGAGATTGAGTTTAGCCTAGTTAAAATCCTATTTCAGATTATTGAAAGTGCTTGTGCGTATTGAAAATCTGTGCCATCCTTAGCGCTTTTTGGTTGTTGTTCTATACCTCCCGTTCCTGAGGAACTGAAGATTGGCGGTTGTTGTTTTTCAGCGTGTTGTGCTGTGTCTGGTGCAGATGTGACTCGTGGAACATCAGAACGTTGTCCATGAAAGATGTTTCAGAACACAAAGGATATTTATTCCAAATGTCGTGAATCCTTATTTCTTTATTTTCATCCATCAGTTAGCCGAGTACTCCTCTTTTACAATTCTTCAGGCCCGAATGGTTCAGGTTTCAAGTATCAGTTTGCCTTTTAAATTTCCAGCATGTTCATTAAGTTCAAAAGCTACAGTTTAAATGAGGAGATCTCAAACTTAATGCTGTTTAAAAAAAGCAAAACAAAAAAACACCCACAATAATAAATATCACACAGTCTCTATTAGTACACATTTATTTTACAAACCAGCAGCTCAAATATTAGGTACATTATTTAAACGTGGTGAATATTATTTTGACTATTTATTGGAGCTATAGAAATAATATATGCATTATATTATTTTGCCCTAATGAAAATGAGAATTAGCCAATCAGATGAGAGCACTCGGAAGCCCTACCCCTTCCCCTGATCGCACATGCTCTCTATTCTCCCCCTTTTTGACCAACAGGGAATGGGTTCTGTTCTTGTTCATGCACCAAATTTTAACCGTTCAGGGGTGGGGTTCCCAAAAGCATTGTAGCACAAAGATCATTGTTAAATGGTAGAGCGAGCATCACAATGAACACTCTCTTTCCTAGTTAAGATGCTTTTAGCATTAAGAGGCTTTTGGGAAACCCACCCCAGAGTACTTCAACCAAAAATAAATTGGTTCAGAACCTGAAAAGTCAGTTCCCAGCTGGAACCAAAATATAGCTGGTTTTTCCAGTGTGAACCGTGACATCACTGGACGTGTAATTAGTTTTGCGAGGAAGCAGAGTGCCTTAATGGAGAATGCAACAGAAAAGGATACATCTTCAGAAAAAATGCACCAAAAACATACACTACCGTTCAAAAGTTTGGGGTCACCCAGACAATTTTGTGTTTTCCATGAAAAGTCACACTTTTATTTACCACCATAAGTTGTAAAATGAATAGAAAATATAGTCAAGACATTTTTCTGGCCATTTTGAGCATTTAATCGACCCCACAAATGTGATGCTCCAGAAACTCAATCTGCTCAAAGGAAGGTCAGTTTTATAGCTTCTCTAAAGAGCTCAACTGTTTTCAGCTGTGCTAACATGATTGTACAAGGGTTTTCTAATCATCCATTAGCCTTCTGAGGCAATGAGCAAACACATTGTACCATTAGAACACTGGAGTGAGAGTTGCTGGAAATGGGCCTCTATACACCTATGGAGATATTGCACCAAAAACCAGACATTTGCAGCTAGAATAGTCATTTACCACATTAGCAATGTATAGAGTGGATTTCTGATTAGTTTAAAGTGATCTTCGTTGAAAAGAACAGTGCTTTTCTTTCAAAAATAAGGACATTTCAAAGTGACCCCAAACTTTTGAACGGTAGTGTATCTCTGCAAGAACAGAACAAAAGCTCGGAGGTAATCAATCAATGTGCACCGCCATCTTGTGACTACTGTTTACTCCCACTGTGAATTGTGCAACGCCTTCCGTTCATGGTGCGTCCTTGATTACAACGGTTCCACTCAAAACTGGTGAAAACATGGGCTGGTTCACTAGCTAGAACCAATGTTCAAAGAATCCTGAACGGAACCAGTTCAAGAACCCATTCCCTGTTGGTTAAAAAGAGGTATATTAGACTGCAGAGCACTTTGGCTTTCTTGCAACATAAATGTTCTGAGTTCATTAACATGCAATTAAATCTATCACTGTATGTCGAATTATCAAGAATTAAACAAGCATTATAGTTAACATCCGATAGCTGTGTATATTATATTGTTATCGGAGAGTTTTATATTTTCCCCCTGGAAAAAATTGGTTGAAAATGGTCAAAACAGGACTTTTGGCTAAAAGAGACAAAAAGGATGAACCTTAAAAACCCTAAAATGATTGAATAAGCTTAGACCAAAATGGCCAAAACTAGCACTTTATAAGTACTGGTCATAAGAATGAGAAAGTGATGAAAGTAAAAATGGTGGTTTTTTTTTTTTACCCAGCTGCACCTCAAGCACCAGTCAGCACTCAGACGTGTCCAAACACTTTGAGCAATAACAGAATACCAGACAAACTGTCAGTCATGTGGATGTTTGTCAAAGGATCACATAAAAAAATGTACTATTATGTGTTTTTTTTTCCTTTTACAGTTTAAATATCCAGCTAAGTTTTAGCAATCGCCACTGCCAGCAAGCAGTTCCTGACCGCGCTACTGATAATATTATCATGCCCTCCTGTATTCTCTTTTCAAACCTGAAATGGTGGAAATGCTCATTTCCCTGTTGTTTTATTAAGGATTTCATCTTCGAGAACCAATCATGATAAACAGAAAATCAAATCGTGAGCAGGGGAAAAAAAATCAACATCACACAAGCCTACATTAGATTCCAGTTGATTATTTGTAGGTGTAATAACTTTGATAATGGTGGATTGTCACAATCAGGAAGTCATAGTCTCCTGATTCTGCATAACGGAGCCCTGGAGTTCCCTGGACCCCACTTTAAGAACCTCTCAAGAGATGTTCAGGTATTAAATGTGGCACACACTGTAAAAAAAAAAAAAAAGTTACGCCAACTTAAAAATTCAAGGCAACTTACTGCACAGGATTTTTGAGTTTATATGACAACTAAGATTTTTAAGTTTTGAAGAAAGTTGTGCCAACTTATACTTTTGGTCTCAGATAACTTAACCTTCATATTCACACAAACTTAATCTTTTCAGTTTTACATGATAAGAATTCAACTTTAAGGCCACTAATCTTTCATCCAAGTAAAAACTAATTTGACTAAATTAGCTTCAGGCTTGGGCGGCACGGTGGTGTAGTGGTTAGCGCTGTCGCCTCACAGCAAGAAGGTCCGGGTTCGAGCCCCGTGGCCGGCGAGGGCCTTTCTGTGCGGAGTTTGCATGTCCTCCCCATGTCCGCGTGGGTTTCCTCCGGGTGCTCCGGTTTCCCCCACAGTCCAAAGACATGCAGGTTAGGTTAACTGGTGACTCTAAATTGACCGTAGGTGTGAATGTGAGTGTGAATGGTTGTCTGTGTCTATGTGTCAGCCCTGTGATGACCTGGCGACTTGTCCAGGGTGTACCCTGCCTTTCGCCTGTAGTCAGCTGGGATAGGCTCCAGCTTGCCTGCGACCCTGTAGAACAGGATAAAGCGGCTACAGATAATGAGATGAGATGAGCTTCAGGCTTAAAATAAGTGAATGTGTGACTTAACAAAAAAGCACTGCCACTACAGTTTTATAGCAGGGCACTTTCACACCAAAGGTTGCCTTAAAAGTCCCAAAAACAGTTGAAAATGAACTTCAACGTAATGCAAAAATCCATCCTGAATTCCATAGAATACATATTGGGTAACATGTACCTCAAGTATCAAGGCTACAAGTCATTTCAAATTCCAAAATTTATTAGTTTTAACATAGCAGGAAGGTAAAATTCACAAATTTGGATTTTTTTACATTATCATTCAGATTTAAGCCTAATTGGTGGATTGGGTCCCTAGATTCCACCTAATTATTGCAGAGATGTTAATGGAACAAAGAGACACCAAAATATCCATCAATGGTGGACATATTTTGGAAAATCTATTTTTTGGTGAATTTTTTCAGTCTATTTTAGGAGTCACTTCACATATCAATAGAGCTAGAAATGAGAAATAGGTCCAGGAAATCAGCTAAAATGCCTTTTTAGAAAGATACACCAATCTGGTAGGTGAGTAGAAAATTTCAACTTCATACTGTATCTACTTTCCGGTCACCGCGCAAATCAAATCAGGTCACAAAATCCATATTTCTGTTCAGGAGAGGACAGAATGTTTAACATCACTTTTCAAATGAAAAATTACTCAGGAAAACTATGGCAACAATTTTGAATATGTTTTCTGATTGAAAAAAGAACCTTTTGCACAGTTTCTTGGACCATTATATTATTTCTTGGACCTTTACAATAATGAAGGTTTATTTATCCTTATTATCCTAAAAGTACTTAACATATAAGTTAGCAATTTACATCCAAAACACCTGGAGCCACAAATTTCATATGTTAAACTATGCATTTGATGAGAGCAAACATTTAACATCTAGTCAGTGAGAGAGAATTAATAGTGTTGGGAGTCTTGGGCATTTGTTCAGGAGAGGACATTTTTCTTTAACGCTTAATTTTCTCAGAAAATTAACCAATATTGTAACCTGGGCACATTTACATCCAAATTATTTGACTTGTCTGACCGACAGGTCTTTGTTTGTACTAGTACTAGTCCCCAGATGGTAACTTTGAGGTGAAAGTTCTTTCTCAAATTGCCACCTAGTTCAATCTCAGAAGTTCCTCATCTGTCTATTCTCGCTTTCCTACACATCAGTAGAAAAACCTGTCAAGAAGGCCTAATGCTACAAAAACTTAACTTTTTATCAAATAACAATGAACAACACATAACAGTGAAACACAACAACACCAAAACTATGCCTACTTATTTTACAAAATATGCCTATTATGATATTAAATATCCTGTTCTGGAGAGGACATCCCCTTTAACAACATTTTTATGTAAATGTATCTCAACCATGCATTTGAATGCGATAGTTTCTCATTGGTTTTATATTGTTGGGCCCTAATTAATCCAGTAAGAATATTTCTCCATAAAACTGAGGTAAATTTTACAGATTATCCTAAGTTCTGGAGAGGACAGATTTTTAACGCAGATTCTACATCAGGATTTCGAATAGCTGAAAAACTCACTACCTGCTTAATAACAGTTCAAATTGAAAATGAGGTGAAAACAGTGATGAAAAACAATTTCTTAAATGTTATTCTAGACTGATAATGCACAACACATTATCAGTTACTCATGTTGTTCAGGAAAGGACAATCACTTTATTTGTTTTAACACGGAATGCCATGATTCAGTTAAATCACCATAGCGGCCAAACGAATTTACCGATTTTCATGAAATTTGGAATGGACATTTCTTGACTCACCCCCTATATAAGGAAGCAGGATGCTCAGCCATGCATGGGACAGAAATTATTTAATACTCAATGCAATATTTTAAAATTTAATTTGGGACTGGGATAGGCTCCAGCTTGCCTGCGACCCTGTAGAAGGATAAAGCGGCTAGAGATAATGAGATGAGATGAGATGAATTTGGGACTGCAGATTCTGTCAAAAACGGCTAATATTTCCACAATAATGATAGGATGGAAGAACCACTGACTGTGTAGCTTCTTTCCGACCCTCAGACAAAAACAGTGAACAAAAGTGATACATTATGTCACATTTAGTTTACTTTTATGACCCTAGAAGCTAAACTTGAAAAAGGCAACCTTTGGTGTGAAAGTGCCCAGCAGTTTTGCTACTATCATGTTAAAATAAACATGCTATTTGAACTGGATTGTTATTTGTTTTATTGTGGGATAAAAAGAAAATTGAACTCAAATTTTGAAGTTTTTACTTGGATGAAAGATTAGTAGCGTCACGGGGGTGTAGTGGTTAGCGCTGTCGCCTCACAGCAAGAAGGTCCGGGTTCGAGCCCCGTGGCCGGCGAGGGCCTTTCTGTGCGGAGTTTGCATGTTCTCCCCGTGTCCGCGTGGGTTTCCTCCAGGTGCTCCGGTTTCCTCCACAGTCCAAAGACATGCAGGTTAGGTTAACTGGTGACTCTAAATTGACCATAGGTGTGAATGTGAGTGTGAATGGTTGTCTGTGTCTATGTGTCAGCCCTGCGATGACCTGGCGACTTGTCCAGGGTGTACCCCGCCTTTCGCCCGTAGTCAGCTGGGATAGGCTCCAGCTTGCCTGCGACCCTGTAGAAGGATAAAGCGGGTAGAGATAATGAGATGAGATGAGATGAAAGATTAGTGGCCTTAAAGTTGAATTCTTATCATGTAAAACTGAAAAAAAAATAAGTTTGTGTGAATATGAAGACCAAAAGTATAAGTTGGCACAACTTTCTTCAAAACTTAAAAATCTTAGTTGTCATATAAACTCAGAAATCCTGTGCAGTAAGTTGCCTTGAATTTTTAAGTTGGTATAACTTTTTTTTTTTACAGTGCAGTTTTACCATATATCCAGAATTCTTCCAGAGAAGCTCAGTGAAAAGTTGACAAATTGATCAAATGGTTCTCTATTTAATACACACTATTTTGCTGGCTGTTTGATATCACGACAAGAACAACCTGGACTGGTTCTTGACATTAAATACGAGCTCATGCCCTCTAATGGCTTCTTTTATGTTTTACGTATTCAGGGTACAGGGTAGAACCTGGATCACACAGAGTATCACACATTGGTACACAGCAAGTAGTCCAATGTAACATTCCACTCAGAAGGTCCTGATCAGATTTCAGAGTTTGTCACATGAATATATCAATGCTACAAAAAAGGGTTCTCCTGACAATAAATGGTTCTAGTTTTCTGAAGTGGTTCTACTCAAAACCTTTTTCTGAATCAGAACCCTGTATTACACATTTCTACATAGAACTAACAAGGAACCTTTGCTTGTTCTAGGTGGAGCCTTGATCAACACTACACTCTGAGAAGATTTAGAACCCTTTACAGTTCTTCCATTGCCCTGCTGTGGGAACCCTTAAAGATTTCAGTGAAAACCTTTAGTAGAATGCTTTCCTATCAGAAATTTTTTCAAGTAGAACCAATTTTTGGAAACTCAAAATGTTTAAATGTCTAATGAACTCTTAAAGAACCCCTTTTTGAAAGCGTGTACACATTTGTCAAAGAGTGCCCTTCTACTGAAACCTTAAAGGGTCTGTGTTGAACCCTAAAAGAAACTATTTTTGTAATAGAAATGGAGCTAAGATCACTTAATTGCCCAATGAATCCATAAAGAACCTTTGAAGAACCCTTTTTCCTAAGTGTTGACACTCATAAAAAAAGGCTACATTTCGAACATGGTAAGGTTCTTCACCTTGTCCATCTAAAGGTTCTAAATGGCTCTATTTTTGAACTGTATAAACAGAGTATTTCTTTATCAGAGAGTGTACGCCCCTTCAGGAAGCTGAAAACCATCCAAACCCCCCCCCCCCCCCCCCCCCCCCCCCCCCAGAGTGTTCTTTCTTCATGTATAGCATCTATAAGTGTTCTTTACTTTGCTCCTTTAATAGAACCCTTAAAGGTTCTACTTTGAAATGTGTTCCTATCAGAAATGGTAAGAAGAAAATTTTTTTTTGTTGTTGTTGCTTGGAAACTAAGAACATTAATTATTAAATGGTAAAGAATGCTTTTTTTCTCCCCAAGAGTGTCCACTCAAGCACAAGACTAAATCAAGCACATGTTCTTCATGTTATCCATCTGGATTAACCCTTAAATGTTCTATGTCTTTATCAGAGACTGTAACCCCTTTTGGAAGCTGTGAACTCTCTAACAAACCCAAGAAGAACTCCTTTTTCAAAGGGGGTACATTCTGACAAAAAGTCTAGTGCTTATAATGGTTCTTTACTTTCTCCCTCTAGAATAACACAGAATATTTCTGTATTAGAGAGTGTAACTCCTTTAGGAAGCTGTGAGCTCTCCAAGGAGCCCTTGAAGAACCTTGGTTTTACAAGAGTGTACACACTTAAAAAAAATGTCTTCACTTTGTCCATAAGGACCATGATTCAAAGTTAAAAAAAGGCTAAATCTAGCCCTTCTAGTTCTTCAGGTTCTCTCTCTAGAAGAACCCGTAAAAGGTTCCTTGTTGAATTCTGCAAAAGAGTCGTGTTGTAGTCAAGACCACCTAAACTGAGACCAAGTCATGATCAAGACCAGAGTGTATTGATACCAAGACAAGACCAAGATTTTGAGGGATTGAAATCAAGTCAAGACTGAGAACAAGACAGGGTGAGACCGAGTCAAGACCAGGACCAGACCAGTGGGTGTGAAGGGTTGGGAGAGGGGTGATGACTGTTAACAATAATGAAAATTTCAAATTAGCAATGAGTCACATTATTGGTTGCATTTGAAGCAGGAAGTTTTACATCCAATCACAGTAATGATGTTAACAAATAAATCAGACAATGCACAGGCAATTTAGTGAAATCCCAACAGCTGTGTTCTTGACAGGTCTTCAAATAAAATCCCAAATCCTCTATGTCTGAGACTGAGACAAGACCAAGTAAAAATGCGGTTGATTCCGAGACGAGCCCAAGACCTTCAAAAAGTGGTCTTGAGACCAAGACCGGTCTCAAGTACTACAACATTATCTCATCTCATTCTTATCTCATTATCTCTAGCCGCTTTATCCTGTTCTACAGGGTCGCAGGCAAGCTGGAGCCTATCCCAGCTGACTACGGGCGAAAGGCGGGGTTCACCCTGGACAAGTCGCCAGGTCATCACAGGGCTGACACATAGACACAGACAACCATTCACACTCACATTCACACCTACGGTCAATTTAGAGTCACCAGTTAACCTAACCTGCATGTCTTTGGACTGTGGGGGAAACCGGAGCACCCGGAGGAAACCCACGCGGACACGGGGAGAACATGCAAACTCCACACAGAAAGGCCCTCGCCGGCCACGGGGCTCGAACCCGGACCTTCTTGCTTACTACAACATTACGACAGAGTATTTCTGGAACTACTTTATTACAGAGTTCAGGTCCAATCCTAATCCAACACCTGCCTCAGATAATCAGATTGATAATCAGATTATGATCATATCTGTTGGATTAGGTCAGGGGTGGGTTTCCCAAAAGCCTCTTAATGCTAAGAGCATCTTAACTTGGAGAGAGAGCATTCATTGTGCTGTTTGCTCTACCATTTAACGATGATCTTTGTGCTGCGATGCTTTTGGGAAACTCAGGCCAGATCTGTAGATCTCCAGGAATGTTTTCAGTGATCAGTATTCAAGTCAATGATCAAGACCCAGTTTAAATCTGCTCATGTTTAAAGCAGATTGTTTAAAACACTTCAAGTGGTCTGAGATTAATTTGAATCAGATGAGGTAGAAGTGTAAATACACTGGTCTGATGAGACAAGCATTTCCAAATACTTTCAAATCCTAATGCACGTGCTCCATGACCTCAGGATTTTTCAGATACGCTTGCAGTCAAAAGTATCCAGTTTCTTTTCTTGACTGATCTTCATGTGCCAAGTCTCACAGCCATACAAGACCACTACAAAGTTTCAAAAAAAAAAAAAGCAAAAAAAAAAAGCAGTAATCCACCATTGTTTTTGTTGTTGTTGTTGTGCTTGGTGCTAGTGTTGCTAGGAAAGCAGAGACGTACAGTATAGCCTACAGACATACAACCCCAGTTCCAAAAAAGTTGGGATGCTGTCTAAATTGTAAATAAACACAGAATGCGATAATTTGCAAATCATGAAAACCCTATATTTCATTGAAAATAGCACAAAGACAACATATCAAATGTTGAAACTGAGAAACATTATTGTTTTTTTGAAAAATTTATGCCCGTTTTGAATTTGATGTCAGCAACACATTTCAAAAAAGTTGGGACAGGGCATCAAAAGACTGGAAAATTTGTGTAATGTAAAAAAAAAACTAATTTGGTTAATTGGGTATAAAAAGAGCATCCCAGAGAGGCGGAGTCTCTCAGAAGTAAAGATGGGGAGGGGTTCACTGCTCTGTGAAGTACTGTGTGGGCAAACAGTGCAACAATTTAAGAATAATGTTCCTCAATGTAAAACTGCAAAGAATTTGGGGTCACATCATCTATGGTCCATAATATCATTAAAAGATTCAGAGAATCTGGAGAAATCTCTGTATGCAAGAGACAAGGCTGAAACCTGACACTGGATGCCTGTGATCTTCAGGCGCTCAGGAGACACTGCATTAAAAGCAGACACGTGTCTGTAGTGGAAATCACTGTATGGGCTCAGGAACACTTCAGAAAACCATTGTCTGTAAAAACACTTCATTACTGCATCCACAAATGCAGGTTAAAACCAGATATAAACAATATCCAGAAACACTGCCACCTTCTCTGGGCCTGAGATCTTTTATGATGGACTGAGGCAAAGTGGAAAACTGTCCCGAGGTCTGACGAATCAGAACTAGAAATTCTTTTTAGAAATCATAGACACCACGACCTCCAGGCTAAAGAGGAGAGGAACCATACGGTTTGTTATCAGTGCACAGTTCAAAAGCCAGCATCTGTGATGGTATGAGGGTGCATTAGTGCATATGACATGGGTAGCTTGTACATCTGGGAAGGCATCATTATATATACATGTTTCAGAGCAATATGCTGCAATCCAGACAAAATCTTTTTCAGTGAAGGCCTTCCTTCTTTCACCAAGACAATGCCAAACCACTTTCTGCACATATTAAAACTGCATGGCTTTGTAGTAAAAGAGTCCGGGTGCTAAACTGGCCTGCCTGCAGTCCAGACCTGTCTCCCATTTAAAACATTTGGCACATTATGAAGCGCAAAATACGACAAAGGAGACCCGAACAGTTGAGCAACTGAAATTGTATATCAGGCAAGAATGGGACAACATTTCTCTTTCAAAACTACAGCAATTGGTCTCCTCAGTTCCCAAATCATTACAGAGAGTGTTGTTAAAAGTAGAGATGATGCAATACAGTGGTAAACATGCCTCTGTCCCAACTTTTTTTTTAAACGTGTTGCTGACATCAAATTCAAAATGAGCATAAATTTTTCAAAAAACAATAAAATTTCTCAGTTTCAACATTTGATATGTTGTCTTTGTACAACTTTCAATGAAATATCGGGTTTCCATGATTTACAAATTATCGTATTCTGTTTTTATTTACAGTTTACACACCGTCCCAACTTTTTTGGAATTGGGGTTGTATACAGTGACATAATGAATCCATGTTGGATCTCAAGATCATGGAAAAGCAAACAATTTCTTTGAAGGTTCACAAGTTGAACCAACTCCGAATTAGCACCAGCCCAGAACTAGTACCGGGTTCGCCTTGGTGGAAAGGAGATGTTGTATTTGAGAACCCTTGAGCAGCTTCAGCAGAATTTGGCTACAATTACATTTTTAGTGCTTTCACACATTTCATTTTAGTCTGCTTGTCCAATTAAGTGTGAAAAGAATACTTTTGGATCGTCTTGTCTGGTTTGGATGTTTGGTTTCACGTGACACATAATTAAATGAGTGAAAAAAAATACAGCTGAAAATTTACTCACCAAATAATTGCTACAAGCATCGGAGAGAACATGGAGAATGTAGAACAGCGAGTCAGCACTCAGTGAACGAGCTGATAATTATTTAAATCGCTACTTTAAAACATTTTGTAGATCACAGCCAGCATTTACTTTTCTTTTAAATTTTTTTTCAGTCAAAAATATGCTCAATTAAAGGGGTACTAAATGGTATCATGAAGGTAAAGGAGGATTTCCTAGTGGCTGGGAGGGTGTCCTTACCTTTTTTAAAATTTATTTATTATTTTTTTTACCACTAATGTGCATCTTTCATTTAAAAAAGTCTTAAAGCTACAATGTATACACCTTACTAGATAAAAGATACATACTGAACATACACTACCGTTCAAAAGTTTGGGGTCACTTTGAAATGTCCTTATTTTTGAAAGAAAAGCACTGTTCTTTTCAATGAAGATCACTTTAAACTAATCAGAAATCCACTCTATACATTGCTAATGTGGTAAATGACTATTCTAGCTGCAAATGTCTGGTTTTTGGTGCAATATCTCCATAGGTGTATAGAGGCCCATTTCCAGCAACTCTCACTCCAGTGTTCTAATGGTACAATGTGTTTGCTCATTGCCTCAGAAGGCTAATGGATGATTAGAAAACCCTTGTACAATCATGTTAGCACAGCTGAAAACAGTTGAGCTCTTTAGAGAAGCTATAAAACTGACCTTCCTTTGAGCAGATTGAGTTTCTGGAGCATCACATTTGTGGGGTCGATTAAATGCTCAAAATGGCCAGAAAAATGTCTTGACTACCGTATATTTTCTATTCATTTTACAACTTATGGTGGTAAATAAAAGTGTGACTTTTCATGGAAAACACAAAATTGTCTGGGCGACCCCAAACTTTTGAATGGTAGTGTACTAAAGTTACGAAAGTTTGAAGATAGTGCACACTCTCTGTGTATGTGTGTGTGTGTGCACACACACTCTGGCTCAGTTTATCAGCTTACATCTCAAAAAAAAAAAATTCTGATGTTTGATTCACTTCCTGCAAGTGAGTCGATTCAGAGTCGAATCACTTTCTCACTGCAGTCGATTCATACAAGAGAATTTTCACTCGTAGTTTTTGCACTGGTCTGTTTTTTAGGCCCCGAATCATCCAGTCTCATCTTTTCAGCCCTCAGAGATCTTGCGTCCTGAGCTTCTGTTTGTAAGTGTGCAGTTTTAGTGCAGGTTAAAACCGCTGTGTGACCTCTGACCTCAGCACAATGTACAGAACAAGTACAGGGAAAGCAGGGACAGAGACAAAGGAAAAGAAGACAAAGAAGAAGAAGAAGAAGAAGTTAATCTCCTCCTGCAGCGTCCCCATGGGTCACTTCTAACTTCCACACACTCACGACGTGGCGCTAATGTGATATGACACGGTGACAACCTGCAGCCAAATGAAGCTGATCTGTTCAAATTGTGTGTGTGTGTCCAGACAAGCCTTCATGCATGCCCTGAAAATCTCTGATTACTGAACAGACAAACACACATCACAATCAGCCAGTCCACGTTCTAACCAGCCAATAAGATTGCAGCACCAGGGAATGATTGATTTGATTGATTGATTAAATAAATAAATAAATAAGCACGCACGCTCTCGAGAAGAAATGAGAACAGTAAATCTGTGAAAGGAAATGAAATGTATGCAAATGTCCGTCTGACTTAAGTTATCTTTTCAAAATGTGAATGAATTTCATTAATAAAGGTGGCTTATGAAGTCAGTGGGCCTTTTGCTTTATTATTATTATTATTATTATTATTATTATTATTATTGATATTGTTATTATTGTTGTTGTTGTAGTGACTTAGGGCAGATGTTGGATGCCGCACAGAGTCTGTATGTTTTCAGCAGCAGATTTTCACATCAGTGTTTTTATTCGTATTACTGCTTTCTATTACAACTGTCTCAGAGAAAGGAAACAAATGTCCATGACTGTCACAGTCTCTGAGGACGTTTCCACTACTTCCTGTCTCCTCAACACACACACACACACCTCTATTTTTGTCTTCTATCTGTCACCTGAGTTTGGCAGTAGCTTGCCCTGACTTACAAAGTGAAAGAGAAAAACAGCCTCAGCCACAACAACAGCCGCACCTTCATCCATCTCTCTCTCTCTCTCTCTCTCTCTCTCCTTGTCTCTTTGTCTCTCTCTGTCTCAACTGCACAGCCATTCGAGACATACTGAATATCTGTTCATTTAAATCAGACTCTGGATAATACTCCAGATTCATATTCATCACCTCCTCGTGACCTGCTGTGTGTGTGTGTGTGTGTGTGTGTGTGTGTGTGTGTGTGTGTGTGTGTGTGTGCCTGGGAGAGAGAGAGAGAGAGAGAGAGACAGACAGACAGACAGACAGAGTGAGAGAGACATTGAGAGAGATAGATTGAGGGTGAGAGAAATAGAGAGAGAGAGAGATTGAGGGTGTGATAGAGAGAGAGAGATTGAGAGAGAGATTGAGTGTGTGTGCATGTGTGTGTGAGAGAGAGATTGAGAGAGAACATGAAAGAGATATAAAGGGTGAGAGTGAGAGAGATTGAGAGAGAGCATCAGAGAGATACAGAGAGTGAGAGAGATTGAGAGAGCATGAGAGAAAGAGATTGAGAGTGTATGAGAGAAATAGTGTGAGACAGAGATTGAGAGTGAGAGAGACAGAGTGAGAAATAGATTAAGAAAGAGCATGAGAGAGAAAGATTGTGTGTGAGACAGAGAATCTGAAGAATCTAAAATATGAAACATATTTTGTTTTTTATCACTTTTTTTTGTTTACCACATAATTTGTTCATATTTGTTCACATATCTGTTCCATATGTTATTCCACAGTTCTGATATCTTCAGTACTGTTCTAAAATGTAGAAAGTAATCAAAGTACAGAAAAACCTATGAATGAGTAGGGGTGTACAAACTTTTGACTGGTTTTCTGTAGAGCAGGAGCACCAGATGCCTGTTGCTGTTTTATCTCCAGCTCCAGATGGAAATTATATTCCCAAGATGCTGAGTATCTTGATATGACAGAGCTTGCACATGGTTGTATTTTTGTCCAATTTCTTTACTGATAAAATCCATCATGTGTGTGCTCCGCCCACTTTCAAAATGGAGGTCACAGGTCAGAGTTTGTCCACCTTCAGATCATCTAGCTAGCTTCGCTACTTTCTATTATTCTATCCACATTCACTGGATATGAGCAATCGTGCTCTCTGATTGGCTCCTCTACTACTAGGCTATCAGCTCATATACCTTGAGTAGAAAAATACAAAATGGCGAAGCATGTTGCTGAACCAACCAAGGACGAAATAAAAACTTTACTCGAAAACAAAACCCCGAAAACAAAAAAATTATCAAGTATTTAAAAGAAACAGAAATAGCTAAAAGAATATAGTTTTCCCCTCCCCCAGTATTTCCTGTTCCATACTCCAGCCCAGTCGGTGGCGGTAATGCACCTTTAAGTTTGTTTGCCAACCGCCAAAAAAACACTAAAATAGAAGGAAAAGAAGACACCCCCCAATAATAATAATAATAATAATAATAAATAAAGCAACAAGATATGGAATGAAAGTATTTGATGGTAAGAACGTATCTTTTATTTTTCAAGAATTATTATCATTATTATCGCATTTTTCACAAATTGCCCAGTCATTTCACCAGTTTGGTTACATTCTAAACGGAAATTATTTTGTCAGATGTTTTGTATAAAGTTTTTATTTATTGGATTTGCAAAAAAAAAATGCTCTGTTTCTCAAAACCCAGTGAACATGGATAGAATAAAACAGTTATTCCACTCAATCTCGTCATACATGGATTATAGCCAACTCGGTGCTACGCGCCTCTTCAGCTATCAGCTCATGTACGACTTGATTTCAGGGAATAACTGTTAAATGTACACCTAGCATGTGACTAGCTTATACCTTTCACCACCTAGCTGAAACACATTACAGTTGTATTTATTTTTATTTTTATTATGACTTGCTACATGTTGTATTTGTAACTGATTCTGGTTATGGAGATTTGGAGAATCATATAAAAAAAGAATCAAGACGCATTTTAGATTTTTTTCTCGTCCCTAAATAGAAACATGCTTACATCTCAGAGATGGACACACCAGACACCTGGTAGTTCTGATCCAAGGAAAGGAAAGTAGATAATGTGGAACAAGAATTTAGCCAGAGTATTGACCTGAGAGTCACATGAGAGCCTTTCTGAAGCAGAAAGAAGTGATACGAAGGGAGACGAGGAAGTAAACTCCAGCAATAATGAAGTTCAACAATGATTAAAGCTTGTACGAGAACTTGGGTAGTTTCTGTCGTCAGCAAAGTCACATTCCTCTGATCTAGAAGATCAGAGAAGAAGAAAAATTATTCTTCATCTTTCAGCCAGGCAAAGCTGTCAGGAGGTCTCTGGTGAGCAAGAAGTTCAAACAGAACAAAGTGTTTATCTGGCAGATACAGGTACAGTGAACAGAAATAAGGATTCGGACTTTGTTGTTCCTGCTGCTTTCAGGTCATCCTGCAACTCATTTCAACTGACTTCTAGCTTCTCTCTTCCTTCCCTTATCATTTCCTTACCTGCATAATAACCAAACCAGTTGGAGGTTGAAGATCTTTGCGACAGCTCTGAGAACTCCATGAGAACTTTACGAAGCTTCTTTACCTTCACTATGATTGCTAACTGCAAATTGTGTGAAATCTTCCCAACCAGAGGCAGCGACTTTTCGTCATCATATGCAGCATTTTTTAGTACACACTTTTTGTTATTGACGTTTATTTGATGACTTTGTAACCGTTTCGACTAGGGGTGGAGCACAGAGGACGCCAGGACAGAGATCAGGTTTGTAAATTAAGGCTTTTATTGCCACACTTTTCAGTCTAACAATATGCTTCACACAGATGCACACACACAACCGGCATCTGGTTTTGGGATCAGCCCCTCTGCTCTCGCTCTCCCTCCCTAAATAGGGCGCGATCACTGGGAAGACACACACAAACACAGGTTAATTGCCATCAGGTGTAGTGATTCTGCCACTTACCTTCCCTGACTCCGCCCTCCTGTCACAGACCGGCGCTTGACCACGCCCCCGCTGCCACATACCCCCACCGCCCGACTCAGGCCGGGCGGCCGTCCAGCCCGCAGCCGACTCGCCCCCCCCCCCCCCCGATGGGAGAGGAAGTCCGCCACGACCATCTGTGCCCCCGGCCTGTGGACCACCTTAAAATCGAAGGGTTGGAGTGCCAGATACCAATGGGTGATCCACGCGTTGGCATCTTTCATGCGGTGGAGCCACTGGAGGGGCGCGTGGTCCGAACAGAGGGTGAAAGGGCACCCCAGCAGGTAGTAACGGAGGGCGAGGACTGCCCACTTGATCGCCAGACACTCCTTTTCAATGGTGCTGTAGCGCCCCTCATGCACTGACAGCTTCCTACTGATGTAGAGGACGGGGCGGTCCTCCCCCTCTACCTCCTGGGACAAAACTGCCCCCAGCCCTCTGTCTGACGCATCGGTCTGCAACACAAAGGGGAGAGAAAAGTCAGGGGAGTGTAAAAGTGGCCCCCCACACAGTGCAGCCTTTACCTCTGAAAAAGCCCGCTGGCATTGCTCCGTCCACTGGACCGGATCTGGGGCCCCCTTTTTAGTGAGATCAGTCAGCGGGCTGGTGACGTCCAAATAATTAGGTATAAACCTACAGTAATAGCCAGCCAGCCCCAGGAACTGTCTCACCCCCTTTTTGGTCTTGGGCCTCGGGCAGGCCGCAATCGCTGCCGTCTTATTAATTTGGGGACGCACCTGCCCGTTGCCCAAGTGGAAGCCCAGATACCATACTTCCACCCGCCCAATCGCACACTTCTTTGGGTTGGCTGTGAGCCCCGCTCGCCTCAGCGACCTAAGGACGGCCCTCAGATGTTCAAGGTGTCTCGGCCAGTCATTACTATAGATGATGATATCATCTAGATATGCGGCCACATAAGTGGTATGGGGGTGGAGGACTCTATCCATCAGCCGCTGAAACGTAGCGGGCGCCCCAAACAGCCCAAACGGAAGGGTGACAAATTGGTGTAAACCAAACGGTGTGGAAAAGGCCATTTTTTCTCGGGATAGGGGAGTCAAGGGGATCTGCCAATATCTCTTCGTCAAATCCAGTGTCAAATAAAAGCGAGCAGTGCCGAGTCGATCGAGCAACTCATCAATATGAGGCATTGGGTATGCATTGAATTTAGACACCGCGTTGACTTTTCTGTAGTCCACACAGAACCGGACCGACCCGTCGGCCTTGGGTACCAAGACCACCGGGCTGCTCCAGTCACTGTGGGACTCCTCGACGATGCCCATTTTGAGCATGGTCTCAAGTTCTTCCCAAACCACCTTTTTTTTGTGTTCGGGTAGTCTGTAAGGGCGGCTACGCACTACTACCCCCGGGGGCGTCTCTATGTGGTGCTCTATGAGGTTAGTGCGACCGGGCAGGGGCGAGAACACATCTGAAAACTTGGTCTGCAACTTAGCGACCTCCGTGAGCTGGGTCGGGGAGAGGTGGTCTCCACAGGGGACCGGAGGGGTACCTGATGTCAATGCCCCTTTTTGAACCTCCGGCCCCAGCTCCGCCTTCTCCGGAACCACCGACACCAATGCCTCGGGGACCTCCTCCTTCCAGAGTTTAAGCAGATTGAGGTGGTAAATTTGTAGCGCCCCACCCCTGTCCGTTCGCCTCACCTCGTAGTCAACGTCCCCGACTCGCCGTGTGACCTCAAAGGGTCCTTGCCACTTGGCGATCAATTTGGAGCTCGAAGTGGGCAACAGTACGAGTACTTTATTTCCCTGGGTGAACTCCCTAAGGTGCGTACCCTTGTTGTACAGGCGGGCTTGCCATTCCTGGGCCTGCCGCAAATTCTCCTGGGTTAGGTGGGTGAGCGTGTGGAGTTTTGCGCGCAGGTCCATAACATATTGAATTTCGTTCTTGCTTTGTGAAGGTCCCTCCTCCCAATTTTCCCGCAGCATGTCTAGGATGCCACGCGGCTTACGCCCATATAATAATTCGAATGGGGAGAACCCCGTGGAGGCTTGGGGAACCTCTTGCACTGAGAACAACAAGGGCTCGAGCCACTTATCCCAATTACGTGCGTCCTCACTTACTAATTTTTTAATGATATTTTTGAGGGTGCGATTGAACCGTTCCACTAAACCGCCCGTTTGTGGGTGATACACACTGGTGTGGATTGGCTTAATCCCCAATAACCCATACAGTTCGCGCAGTGTCCGTGACATAAATGTAGTGCCTTGATCAGTTAGAATCTCTTTTGAGATTCCGACTTGGGAGATGACGCGGAAGAGTGCCTCTGCAATACTGCGTGCTGAGATATTGCGCAGAGGCACTGCTTCCAGGTATTGCGTTGCATAGTCCACCAGAACTAATATAAAGCGGTACCCCCATGCTGACTGATCTAATGGCCCGACGAGATCCATCCCAATTCTCTCAAACGGGGTCTCGATCAATGGAAGAGGGCGCAAAGGCGCTTTTGGAATGGCCACTGGATTTACTAACTGGCATTTGTGGCATGCCGTACACCACCTACGAACATCGCCGCGAATCCCCGGCCAATAGAATCGGGCCATTATTCGGGCTAGTGTCTTATCCTGCCCTAAGTGTCCAGCCATGGGATTAAAGTGAGCCGCCTGGAATACCAATTCCCGGCGGCTCTTCGGAATCAAAAGCTGCATGACTCACTCTTTAGTTTGAGTGTCCTGTATCACTCGATATAACCTATCCTTCATAATCGCAAAGTAGGGGAAGGACGGGGTGGCGTTTGGCTGGAGCGTTTGACCATCGATTACTCTCACTTGGTCAAATGCATGTCGCAGAGTCTCGTCCCGCGATTGCTCTAATGGGAAATCTGCGAGGGATTCCCCAAGAGAGAGAGGAGGGGCTGGCGGCTCCTCACTCTGACGCGGAGATGACGTAGACAGCTCTGTGACAGCTGCTCCCGCCAAAGCGACACCGGGACCTCCCCCCGTTAAATGGCAGGACCCACTCTTGACTTAGTGCATCATTAAATCCCGAAATCCCGGCCAATCAGTCCCCAAAGCGCGTACCCTTGTTGTACGGCGAGTGGGTAAGGCGAGGATTAACCGCCGCCTTCACTATAACTTTTTCCCCTCTGAAAAAAATGTGGACCGACACCAAAGGGTAGCTGTGAATGTCCCCGTGCACACACAACACCTTCACCCCCTGTGCTCCCCCCAATGCCTTGTTTTGCACCAGGCTTTGGTGAATTGAGGTCTGATTACAGCCAGAATCCACCAACGCCTGATATGTATCCCCTTGGATACTCACCGGTATGTGATACGCTCCAGCCCGATCAACGGCGGCCTCTGGCGCGTCGGGGATCCGAACCACCATGCCCACTTCCATCACCGTGCACTGCTGTTGAAAGTGGCCCGGCTCCCCGCAGCACCAGCAAACCGGCCCGGGCTTTCCCTCTGCACCGGTGTTCTGGGGCTCACTCACCTGAGGGGGGAGAGACAGACATAGAAGGGAGAAACGGGAGGGCACCGCGGGTGCGGCAGGCCGGCTGGGGTGGTGCCGGCCCCCACCTCCGTGGTGGGGGAATGGGGCGAGGACGGGACACAGGAGGAGGGGGAGAGAGAGAGAAGAGGAGAGAAGAGAAGATGCCGTCTGCTGTCCGGCCGCCGGGACAGCCGCCAAATGGTCCTCCGCCAGCTTGACTGCCTGATCCAGCGACGCTGGGCGGTGGCACTGGACCCACTCTGCGGTTCCTGCTGGCAAGCGAGCGATGAACTGTTCCAGCACCACCTGGTCGATGATTCCCTCGGCGTCACGGTTGTCAGCCCTCAACCACCGCCAGCAGGCGTCCCAGAGCTGCTGGCCAAACGCAAACGGCCGGCCGACTTCCTCCAAGCGCAACGCATGGAAGCACTGGTGCTGCTGTTCTGGGGTGCGCCCCATGCGCTGGAGGACGGCCCGGCGGAGGTCCGCGTAGGCCAGCCAGCGGTCGGCGGGGAGCTGTAGCGCGGCCAGCTGCGCCTCTCCCGTTAGCAGGAGGAGGAGGCGCGCCACGAGCTGCTCCATCGGCCACCCCGAGGCTTCTGCGACTTGCTCTAAGAGCGTGATGAACGCCTCGGGGTCATCCTTCGGGCCCATCTTGGTGACGGTGAGGGGAGACGGGCCCACAGTAGGAGCGCTGGTGGACCCCGCCGACGCGAGGAGGTGCCGGAACGCCTCTCGGTCTTCTTGTTGGGCCAGCACCAGGGCCTCAAAGCGTCGCTCTTGTTCCTTCTGGAGGGTGACGAGCACCTGGTGCTGGCTTTGCTGGCCCGTGGCGAGGGCGTGGACCAGGTCGGCGAACGGGGAGGACTCCATGGGGCTGATCAGCTGGTGCTCCACTTTCCCGGGTTTCTGCACCACTGTAACCGTTTCAACTAGGGGTGGAGCACAGAGGACGCCAGGACAGAGATCAGGTTTGTAAATTAAGGCTTTTATTGCCACACTTTTCAGTCTAACAATATGCTTCACACAGATGCGCACACACACAACCGGCATCTGGTTTCGGGATCAGCCCCTCTGCTCTCGCTCTCCCTCCCTAAATAGGGCGTGGTCACTGGGAAGACACACACAAACACAGGTTAATTGCCGTCAGGTGTAGTGATTCTGCCACTTACCTTCCCTGACTCCGCCCTCCTGTCACAGACCGGCGCTTGACCACGCCCCCGCTGCCACAGACTTGTATATTATCGAGTCAGAACAAGAGCATTTTAGATTCCGAACATCAGTCTTCCAGGACAAAATTAAATGCTACTAAATTAAAAACATTTGTAAGTCAGTTAAGAAAGCAGTATATTGCATAAGAGACACTTTTCAGACATAAAATGTAATGAAGGCTGTTGGGTTTTGCTGCAAAAATAAATAAGCAACACTCAAAGTGTCTAGAAGAACTGTGGCTGGTTCTGCAAGATGCTCAGTAAAACCTACAGCTCATTTGCTTATAAAACTGCACTCATTGTACCTGAAATGACTTTTTTTTTTAAGCAAAGGGTCGTCTCACACCAAATATTGACTTTGTTTCATTTATTATGGCTTACTGTTTACTGTTTATAGGTTTTTTTATAAATGTTGAAATAGTTAATTACAATATTTCTGGGGGCACTCTGGCTCAACACCAAGAATATTACATATACAGTACTTATTTAAACATATTTACACTCACCTGGCCACTTTATTAGGAACATACATACAATACATAGCAGGTGCACGCATGCATATATGTGTTTTATGGAGTTCTCTAATCAGCCAATCGCTTGACAGCAGCACAATGTATCAAATCATATAGATACAAATTCAAGAGCTTCAGTTAACGTTCACAATGTTCAAACATCTCATCTCATCTCATCTCATTATCTCTAGCCGCTTTATCCTTCTACAGGGTCGCAGGCAAGCTGGAGCCTATCCCAGCTGACTACGGGCGAAAGGCGGGGTACACCCTGGACAAGTCGCCAGGTCATCACAGGGCTAACACATAGACACAGACAACCATTCACACGCACATTCACACCTACGGTCAATTTTAGAGTCACCAGTTAACCTAACCTGCATGTCTTTGGACTGTGGGGGAAACCGGAGCACCCGGAGGAAACCCACGCGGACACGGGGAGAACATGCAAACTCCACACAGAAAGGCCCTCGCCGGCCCCGGGGCTCGAACCCAGGACCTTCTTGCTGTGAGGCGACAGCGCTAACCACTACACCACCGTGCCGCCCATGTTCAAACATCAGAATGGGAAAAAAATTGTGATCTCAAAATGCGACTTTCTTTCTCTGTGGCATGGGTGTTGGTTTGAGCCAGATGGACTGGTTTGAGTATTTCAGAAACTGATGATCTCCTGGAGTTTTTACACACAACAGTCTCTACACAGAATGGTGCGAAAAACAAAAAACACTGAGTGAGTGAGAGAGAGACAGTTCTCTGGGCGGAAACAAACACCTTGTTGATTGATAAGAGAGGTCAGAGGTAAATGGCCAGTTTGGTTTGAGCTTTTTTCCAGGAAGGATATACCGTAGGTACTCATATAATCACTCTTTACAACCATGGTGAGCAGAAAAGCATCTTCTGCAAGAGCAGAAGACCACATTGGGTTCCACTCCTGTGAAAAACAGGAATCTTAGAATCAAGAACAAGTTCCTTTTAAAGTGGTTGGTGAGTGTCTCATCTCATCTCATTATCTCTAGCCGCTTTATCCTTCTTCAGGGTCGCAGGCAAGCTGGAGCCTATCCCAGCTGACTACGGGCGAAAGGCGGGGTACACCCTGGACAAGTCGCCAGGTCATCACAGGGCTGACACATAGACAGACAACCATTCACACTCACATTCACACCTACGGTCAATTTAGAGTCACCAGTTAACCTAACCTGCATGTCTTTGGACTGTGGGGGAAACCGGAGCACCCGGAGGAAACCCACGCGGACACGGGGAGAACATGCAAACTCCACACAGAAAGGCCCTCGCCGGCCCCGGGGCTCAAACCCGGACCTTCTTGCTGTGAGGCGACAGCGCTAACCACTACAGGTTGGTGAGTGTATAAGTACAAAATCAAAATATACTAGTGCATCTCAAAAAATTAGAATACCATGAAAAAGTTCCTTTTTTTCATAATTTAATTCAAAAAGGTAAACTTTCATATATTCTATATTCATTACATGTAAAGTGAAATATTTAAAGCCTTTTTTGTTTTAATTTTGATGATTATGGTTTATAGCTCATGAAAATCAGAAATCCAGTATCTCAAATTATTAGAATATTCCCTAAGATCAATAAAAAAAAAAGGATTTACAATACAGAAATGTCCAACTTCTGAAAAGTATATTCATTTATACACTTGCTTGGGGCTCCTTTACCATGAATTACTGCATCAATGCGGTGTGGCATGGAGGTGATCAGTCTGTGGCACTGCTGAGGTGTTATTGAAGCCCAGGTTGCTTTGATAGTGGCCTTCAGCGTATCTGTATTTTTGGGTCGGGTGTTTCTCATCTTCCTCTTGACAATACCCCATCGATTCTCTATGGGGTTCAGGTCAGGCAAGTTGGTTGGCCAATCAAACACAGTAATATCATGGTCAGCAAACCATTTGGTAGTAGTTTTGGCACTGTGGGTAGGTGTTAAGTCCTGCTGGAAAAGGAAATCAGCACCTCCAAAAAGCTCATCAGCAGATGGAAGCATGAAGTGCTCTAAAATCTCCTGGTAGATGGCTGTGTTGACTTTGGACTTGATAAAATACAGTGGACCAACACCAGCAGATGACATGGCACCCCAAATCATCACAGACTGTGGAAACTTCACACTGGGCTTCAGACACCTTGGATTCTGTGCCTCTCCACTCTTCCTCCAGACTCTAGAACCGTGATTTCCAAATTAAATGCAAAATGTACTTTCATCTGAAAAGTGGACTTTGGACCACTGAACAACAGTCCATTTCTTTCTCTCCTTAGCCCAGATAAGACACTTCTGACATTGTCTCTGGCTCAGGAGTAGCTTGATATTAGGAATGCGAAAGTTGTATCCCCTTTCTTGAAGATGTCTGTTTGTGATGGGTCTTGATACACTGACACCAGCCTCAGTCCACTCCTTGTGAAGCTCTCCCAAGTTCTTGAACCAACTTTTCTTGACAATCCTCTCAAGACTGCAGCCATCCCTGTTGCTTGTGCACCTTTTCCAGCCACCCTTTTCAGCAATGACCTTTTGTGGCTTACCCTCCTTTTGGAGGGCATCAGTGATCATCTTCTGGACAACAGTCAAGTCAGCAGTCTTCCCCATGATTGTGGTTGTGTGTACTGAACTAGACCGAGAGATACACTGTGTTCATACTGTTTTACTCAAACTCGAAATGAAATATTCTAATATTTTGAGATGTTTTTTTTTATGTTTTGTACTGTATGCCATACTGATTAAAATTAAAATAGAAAAATGCTTGAAACATTTTAGTTTATGTGTAATGAGTCTATAATATATAACATTTTCACTTTCTTAAATAACTGATGGAAAATATTGAACTTTTTCACAATATTCTAATTTTTTGAGATGCACTAGTATTATGTGTGTTAAATTGAAGTGAATATGTGCACTGAAAGTACATTAAATAATAACCATCATCGAGAGAGAGAGAGAGAGAGAGAGAGAGAGAGAGAAATGGAAAAAGGCAAAGGCGAATGTATGTGAAGTCTGAAAGAAAGTATTAAATCTCCATTAACATAAAACAAATGGCAATTGTTGTCGGATTAAAAGGACGTCACAGGAATTTCAGGTTAAATTTGTGACTGCAGAAGGGTTTAGTGCTCATAACATTATTTCATTTACATGAAATCCGGGGAAATCTCCCTCACTCATTATAAGTCCTCTGAATTGCGTGTGCGATTAGTTTGATGGAATTTAGCATTTATCGAACTCTAATCCTCCTCATGCTTCACGTGGATGCTCTTAATCTCTTCCTCCAGTATATTGTTATTTACTTTTATAATTGTGTTCTTGTCTTTTCTGCATTGTTTTCTCTCTTCACTTTTCTGAGTGTGAGGTTTTTCTTCTCTAACTGTGACCAGGGCCATGGTGGATCAAGGAGGGTCTAAAGACACGTTCTCATTCACACACTCACTCACTCTCTCTCTCTTTCTCTCTCTCTCTCACACACACACACAGATACAGCACAAAACAAATGGTCTCTGGGAAGCCTGCCAGAAAACAGGTTA
Source organism: Neoarius graeffei (assembly GCF_027579695.1). Taxonomy (NCBI): domain Eukaryota; kingdom Metazoa; phylum Chordata; class Actinopteri; order Siluriformes; family Ariidae; genus Neoarius; species Neoarius graeffei. Next base: position 59,580,489 of record NC_083588.1, read on the forward strand.
AATCAGCAGCAGGAGTTGTGAATTTTGCTCTTATTGTGCATAACCTTTCATAAGTGTTTTTCACCTGGGACATCAACACTGCAGAGACATAAACACCCCAGAGACATCAGAGAGTCTGTCTGACCTCTGTCCTTACGGACAGAATCAGATTTTATCATAAGCTTGAAATGCATGCACACCTGTGGGTGGCACGGTGGTGTCATGGTTAGCACTATTGCCTCACAGCAAGAAGGTTCTGTGTTTGAGCGCAGTGGCCCATGGGAGCCTTTCTGTATGGAGTTTGCATGTTCTCCCCGTGTCTGTGTGGGTTTCCTCTGAGTGCTCCGGTTTCCCCCACAGTCCAAAGACATGAGGTTAGGTTAACTATCTACTCTAAATTGTCCATGGGTGTGAATGGTTGAAAGGAGAAAACCTCTATAATAATAATCCAGTAGAAGGCAACGGGAAGCCACTACTTGAATCCTTGATGGCTGAAGCCATCAGAGTACACCTTCCATCAGGCAGAACACTAAAGAAGAAGAAGTTGATCTGTATGTATCTGCTTAAACCAGGATATAATCGGATTGGATTTAATCAGATATGGTGCGCAGCATGATGGCACATGGTAGTGTTCCTGTCTAATAGGGTCTCCTATTAGGTTTTACCCTGAGCTTGGGATGCTCTCTGTACAGTTTTGCAAGTTCTCCAAGTGTCCGTGTGGGTTTCCAAACAACACACTGGTAGATGTGTTAGTCAAGCTAGGTGTTAATGAGTGTGATGTTACTGGTGTGTCATCTAGGGTGTATGCCAGAGCTCCCAGGACAGGCTCTGGATCCACCATGCCTTGACCAGGGTAAGATAGGAAAGTTTGGCATAGGAGAGGAATCCCAGCACTGCCAAGATATCACTGTAGGGCCCTTAATCAAAGAGATAACTGTCACTCTGGATAAGGACATCTTCCAAACTTACATTTATGATAAATGCACATTTGGAAGAGGAGAATTTTGGACAGGACAGGAATGTTTATGAGAATTTGGGAGAAGAGAGAAATGGAGCTTCTTGGAATACCAAGAGTTGTGGAAACACCTTGTAAAGATTGGTATAACGCAGTGCAACGGCTGTAATACAACTCTAATGATACACTATATGTCCTAACGTTAATGGACAATTGTCCATCACACCAATATGTCCTTGTTGAGCTTCCCCTTCCAGGATTTCCATTCCTTTGCTGATATAATAATCTCCATTCTTCTGAGAAGGTTGTCTACTACATTTTGGATTATGGCTGTGAGGACACAAGAGTATTAATGAGGTCAGGCACCAGTGCTGGATGAGGAGGCCTGGGGTTCCATTAATATTCCAATTCGTCCCAATGGTGTTCAGTGGGGTTGAGTTCAGTCAGGGTTCTGTGCAGGACACTCAAGTTCTTCCACTCCAAGTTTGGCAAACCATGTTTTCATGGAGTTCGCTTTGTGCACAGGGGCATTGTCATGCTGGAACAGGTTTGAGTTCCAGTGAAGGGAAATTGTAATGCTACAGCATACAAAGACATTCAAGACAAGTGTGTGCTTCCAACTTTGTAGCAACTTCAGGGAAGAACTGCAAATTGGTGCAATGGTCAGGTGTCCACATATTTTTGGCAACATGAGAACATGAAGACTCTAGCCAGGCTCAAGTAACATTTTTATGCAGAACAAGAACATTACAGCTTATTACCTCCGACAACTATGTTGGAGGAGGTTACGTTTTCGTCTCCGTTTGTTTGTTTGTTTGTTTGTTTGGCTTTTCCCAATGTAACTCAAAAAGTAGTGAACAGATTTGGATGAAATTTGGTGGAAAGGTGAGCCATGGGCCAAGGAACAGTTGATTAGATTTTGATGCAACTCTATATATGTATGTGGATCCAGGATCTAAATATGTATACACATCCAGGATTTTTCTTTGTCTGTTCCCAACATAACTCAAAAAGTAATGAACAGATTTGGATGAAATTTGGAAGAAAGGTGAACCATGGGCCAAGGACCAATTGATTAGATTTTGATGCAACTCTACATATGTGGCTTGGCAGACGTATACAATCTACTGAACGCCCTTTGAGTAACTGAAATGTTTTCCAAATACTTCCTGTCCAAACACAATCACCAGAGACTGAGATAATTAGAGAAGTTGCCTCTCTCAGGGACTCGGATCAGCCTTTATTTTCCCAAAGTCTCTATTATTGCACATTATCAGCTTGTCATACTTTGGATTGAAGTTATTCTCGAGTTAATTGGACTTGTGGCCAACCAAAACATGAGACTGGGCAGCACACTGGTTCTTTCACTTGCCTGGGAGGCTGACTAATGAATTCATGATCTGTCCTTCTCTGTTCCATAAGAAAAACATGTTTCAGAGCTCTCCATCTGACACTGATGCGTTCCAATGTGGAGCGAGAGCCGAGAGCAGAACAGCCAACACATCATTCATGGACAGCACAGAAAGGAAAGCATAGAAATTGTATTTCATGACTATGAACGGTCTCATGCAGGGATTAAAGGGATACAGAGCAAAAAATAATGATTGCATGATCACAATTTCCACTTTAAAATAGAACGTGTGACGATTTTCCAGAGGTGACGATGACTGTAGCATTTATTCTTTTTCTCTTCTGATGGATTCATCATGCCGGGGGTTGTGGTGTCCATAAATAATGGCTGGATCACTGTAGAGAACACACACACACACACACACACACACACAGAGTACCCTTACAGTGTGAATGTCTAGGGATGAGTAGTGTAGGCATGAGGATGAATAATGCAATTTGAGCACAGAGGACACAGTAGGAATAGTCGCACTGTGACTTCACACACACACACACACACACACACACACACACAGCGCAGGGACACTGTCACTACACATTACGACTCGCACACTTAACCCATAATATTATTTATAGATTCGTACACACAGTGCTCAATTACACATTTTGAAGGTACGGGACGTACACAACAGGTTACAGGATTTAATTTCAGGAAGAAACACACACACACACATCCATAGAGATCACTGATCACACCGAGGAGAGTAAAATACAGCACTTTGGCATTAAACTAGCTAAAGCTTAGCAGCTAATGATTCCATGCTAGTGACTCAGCCACCGCTAATCGATAGAGCAGCTCTCTCAACACAGCCGTCTGGCTAATTATAAGATTACCAAAATTACCTCCTTATCACACGCCATCAATTAGCAAACACATGTTTGGTGTTGTTGAGTGATGTTCTTCTACTTCTTTCTTTGTTTTTGTTTTTTTGTTTTTTGTTTTGCAGTGGAGCTATAAAAAAAGGAGTCAGTGATGGCATGATTAGTGATGCTATTTAGCTGCTAGTTTAGCATTGTGCACAATGATCATACAGAATGCTAATGCTAGCAGGTGCCAGGGGACCATATTACTATACCATAGAGCATGCGAACAGAGCTCTCATTATCTGTAGCCGCTTTATCCTGTTCTACAGGGTCGCAGGCAAGCTGGAGCCTATCCCAGCTGACTACGGGCGAAAGGCGGGGTACACCCTGGACAAGTCGCCAGGTCATCACAGGGCCGACACATAGACACAGACAACCATTCACACTCACATTCACACCTACGGTCAATTTAGAGTCACCAGTTAACCTAACCTGCATGTCTTTGGACTGTGGGGGAAACCGGAGCACCCGGAGGAAACCCACGCGGACACGGGGAGAACATGCAAACTCCACACAGAAAGGCCCTCGCCGGCCACAGGGCAAATATTGAATAGAAATAAAATAAATAAATAAATCTTGGAAGGATGTAGCAGGAAGCTTTGATGCCTCTGATGAGTGTGAGTGTAGCGAATACAATTAGCATGCTGCTTTGCTAATCTGTCAGTAAAACGAGAATGAAGCCGAGCACAGAGAACCTACCGTATCAGTCAAGCAACTGGTTTTCACACTGATTAGCACTTTAATTTGTGTTTAATGGACTATCTTTGGGGCGGCATAGTGGTGTAGTGGTTAGCACTGTCGCCTCACAGCAAGAAGGTCCTGGGTTTGAGCACAGCGGCTGGCGAGGGCCTTTCTGTGTAGAGTTTGTATGTTCTCCTCGTGTCTGTGTGGGTTTCCTCCAGGTGCTCCAGTTTCCCCCACAGTCCAAAGACATGCAGGTTAGGCTGTAGGTGTAAATGTGAGTGCGAATGGTTGTTTGTCTGTGTGTCAGCCCTGCGATGACCTGGCGACTTGTCCAGGGTGTACCCCACCTCTCACCCATAGTCAGCTGGGATAGACTCCAGCTTGCCTGCGACCCTGTAGAACAAGATAAGCGGCTACAGATAATGGATGGATGGATTATCTTTGGAAATGTTTCAATGTTGTTTCTCATCAGAACTGGAAAAAAAACAACTCTAGACAACGCACACACAGGAAGAGATGAGCGACTAGCGATTTATCAATAGTTGTGATTTCAGTTTTGCCTTAAGTTTCCGTTTAATATTCTTAATCTAAACTTCGAAATCCTTTTCAATCCATTCTCCAAAGTTGCTAAGTCAGACAGCGCCATGCTTGCGTTGTACTTTTTTGCAAAGGCAAACATACAATTGTCATGTGATGTCCAGAATTCCAAGTCATAGTGTCCAACTCAACCAATTCACGTGGTAGTCTACCGATTTTGACAGGTGAATCCCGCCTAACGCTTTTAGATCTAAAAAATAACATATTACAAAATAATCAGCAAACACTCTTGGATTCACTCTTCTGATCTCACTTCAGCTGTTTTCAGCATAGGGGTACAAGTATACAGCTTCAAATAGTCATGAAGCCGAGAGCCAATGGAATGGCACGATAATGATAATGATATTGAATGTAAATTGTATCGCTCTATTGTATTGCACCATTCCATTGGTTCTCATTATGGTTCTAGCTAATCAGCAAAAGAGCTCACATGATTCAACAAATACTGTATGTATGTTTAAAAACCAAACACAGTTTGGTGATCACGAGCAAGGAAAACTCTGAAGGAAAAAGGATTCGCTATGACAAGTTCAAGTTGACTTGGCCGTTGGATCATCCAGCATCAAAGCATCGAGGCGAGGTGAGATTGAGAAGCAGCATTTTGTGACGCATGTTGGTTCGATTTTTTTTGAGAATTTTTTTCAAATATGGCCGTCAGAATGCAGCACAATGCACCATTTTACACTTTTTTTTTTTTTAACCACTCTAGAAGGCCACAACTGCACCGTACAACCTCACCTACCACTTTTCATTCTCTGGGGGTTGGCAAGTATGCCAAGATAGTGCAATTTGGATGCTATTTTCTGTATTTTAGTATTTTAATTTCATGTTTGAATGCTGTGTAGAGTGTACAGGCAATGCCGGGACAATCAAGAAACTGTATTTTATGTTTAATTTGGCAGAAAAAAAAGAAAGAAAATGCTGGACATGACACAAAGGTTGGGCATACGGTTTTATCTTGTTTTCGAAATACCTAGCTACAGTGTCTTGCAAAAGTATTCATCCCCCTTGGTGCTTGTCCTGTTTTGTCGCATTACAAGCTGGAATTAAAATGGATATTTGTAGGATTAGCACCGTTTGATTTACACAACATGCCTACCACTTTAAAGGTGTAAATTATTATTATTTTTTATTGTGACACAAACAAAAATTAAGATAAAAAAAAAAAAGAAATCTGGAGTGTGCAATAGGTATTCACACCCGTTCATATGAAACCCCTAAATAAGAGCTGGTCCAACCAATTCATTTCATAAATCACATAATTAATTGATTAAGATCCACCTGTGTGCAACCAAAGTGTCACATGATCTGTCACGGGATGTCTGTATAAATCAACCTGTTCTAGAAGGACCCTGACTCTGCAACACTACTAAGCAAGCAACAAGAAAACCAAGGAGCACTCCAAACAGGTCAAAGACAAAGTTGTGGAGAAGTATGGAACACCATTCCTACAGTGAAGCATGGTGGTGGCAGCATCATGCTGTGGGGATATTTTTCATCTGCAGGGACAGGAAAGCTGGTCAGGACTGAAGGAAAGATGGATGGCACTAAATACAGGGCAATTCTGGAGGAAAACCTGTTTGAGTCGGCCAGAGGTTTGAGACTGGGATGAAGGTTCACGTTCCAGCAGGACAATGAACCTAAGCATACTGCTAAAGCTACACTGGAGTGGTTTACAGGGAAATATTTAAATGTCTTGGAATGGCCAAGTCAAAGTCCAGTCCTCAATCCAATTGAGAATCTGTGGGATAACTTGAAGATCGCTGTACACCAACGCAACCCATCTAACTTGAAGGAGTTGGAGCAGTTTTGCCTTGAGGAATGGGCAAAAATCCCAGTGGCTAGATGTGCTAAGCTAATAAAGACATACCCCAAGAGATTTGCAGCTGTAATTGCAGCAAAAGGTGGCTCTACAAAGTATTGACTTTGGGGGGATACCTATGCATGCTCCAGATTTATGTTTTTTTCATCTTAATTATTGTTTGTTCCCAATTAAAAAACAACAATTTGTGCCTTTAAAGTGGTAGGCATGTTGTGAAAATCAAATGCTAACCCTCCAAAAAATCCATTTTAATTCCAGCTTGTAATGCGACAAAACAAGACAAACACCAATGGGGAGGAATTATTTTGCAAGATACTGTCGCTTTAGTAGCTGTCATCACCAGTGGCAGCACTTTTTAAGATGAAATTATTTTCTCTAGAGTGAGATTTTTAGTTTGAATCCTGATTTTAAAACTATTTTGAAAGACAACACCACTTTGGGGAAGGATATTGCTGATTGGGCTGTTTGATATTTTTATTTTGTTAGCTTTTTAGCTTCATTGTGGATAGGAAAGTGCTAGAGTAGTTAACACAGTGTTGTCTCAGAAAATGCTAGAAATCCTGACTACATTTAGTAGAAAGGAGACATTATGTAAATTTTATTTCTTTAACCTTTAACTGCCCAGCTCATTGATTGTATTGTGTTCTGCCTCACTGCGCTAGTCGCCAGTAGCAGTGGATTAGCATCTGTATTTACGTGACATGTAATTACTCAAGCTGAAGGGGGAACTGAGACACGAAGGCACAAGAACACTTGTTTTTACACTTTCGGAAAGTTTGAATTAGAAATACTGAGCACAAGTTTCTTTCAGTGGTGTAGTGGTTAGCACTGTCGCCTCACAGCAAGAAGGTTCTGGGTTCGAGCCCAGCGGCCGGCGAGGGCCTTTCTGTGTGGAGTTTGCATGTTCTCCCCGTGTCTGCGTGGGTTTCCTCCGGGTGCTCTGGTTTCCCCCACAGTCCAAAGACATGCAGTTAGGTTAACATGGGGCGGCCTTGGGCTGAAGTGCCCTTGAGCAAAGTACCGAACCCCTGACTGCTCCCTGGGTGCTGTCGTGTGGCTGCCCACTGCTCTGGGTGTGTGTGCGTGTGTTCACTACTTCAGATGGGTTAAATGCAGAGGATGAATTTCACTGTGCTTGAAGTGTGCATGTGACAAATAAAGGGTGAAAGTAAGAAAAAGACAACGAAGAAGAAAACATACAGAACTGATGGAGGGATTTTAGACGGTGAATGAGGTGTGATTTGTGGTGTGTGCAGTGTCAGGTAACAAGGTGGAGAGGACAAAAGTGGAACGGCTACCTGTGTGTGTGTGCGCCTTAAGGGCTGCATGCATCACTGAGGGAGGCACAGTGAGCCATCTGCCCAATTAGGCATCACGCCCACCACTGCACTCTTCTTTTCAATTACCACTGTTTCCAACGATCTCTCTCTCTCTCTCTCTCTCAGGCGCACAGTCTAATTTTGCCAAAATTGCCCATGTGAAGCTCGTAATGATGGGAGGTTATTGATACCAAATGACACACCACAATTTTTTTTTTTTTTTACAATTAACCTGCTTTTCTTATCTCAGGCTCTTACAGAACCATACAAAAGTGTTGAAGTGTTGTTATGGTGCAGATCTCACATCCAAACAAGCACACAGATAACAACCGATCTGAAATGAGGGGTGTAAATGCCAAGCTGTTCCACCGTGACGTCATGTGTCATGTTCCGTATATGAAGGTCAAACGGTATCAATGGCTGGGTTTCCATGGAGCCTGATATTCCAATTATAATTGGTTTCAAAGTCCAAACCAAATAAAAATGCTTAATTTTCATACACCTCAGTCAGAATAAAAAAAAAGCCCAAACTGATTGAAATTTCATTCAGTTTCAGAAGGACAGTTTAAACCTTTTCATAAAACTATCAAAAGAAAATATCAGCCATGTAAACGCTTGAGCAGATTCCCTTCCGCACCTCGAACCTTCTGTGCATGTTCAGTGCTCCTTCGTGCAATGATGATGTCCGGGTACCTTGTTCGTATGAAGCACCAGCTAGTGTTGTAGTCAAGACCTCCTAAACCGAGACCAAAGTGTATCTAGACCGAGACAAGACCAAAACTTTGAGGGGTTGAGATCAAGTCAAGACCGAGGCAGGACGAGACTGAGGCAAGACCAGGACCAGACCAGTGTGTGTGAATGAGGGTGGGGGAGGGGCGATGACCGTTAAGAAAAAATTCTAATTAGCAATGAGTTAGCTACATTACTAGCTAGCTAATATTCTTGGGTTTCAGTCACGTGACTTTTCTTAGCGATTTCACTTCCGGTAAAACACCTGGTGGTCTAGCAAACCAAAATGGCTGCTGTAGTGCAAACAACTAGCGATGACTTATCAGAGTATACCCGTAATCTAGAAGCCACTGCTCGCTTTAGATATATTCAGAAGATTGCTATGTGCAATGGAATCGATGCCTACAGTCTGGGAAAGAAGGATTTGTCATACGATCTCCAAAACTACCCTTCAGTCGAGTTCCCCGACATCTCGAACTATCTGGTGTTGCAGACGTCCTTCTACACCGCAAAACAGATGAAAGCGTGGAAGAGTATGGAGACTTACGACTTTTTTGTATGTGGCTGGGTAAAGGACCTCGCTATCAAGTCGCTGCCGAATGAATCCTGTATTGTTTTTGCCCATGTAAGTATGTTTTTTTAAGCTTTTCATTCGCATCTTTACAACGAAGCGATGCAAGTTGAAGTGTAAACAGACAACAGTTGGCTTGATTCTCACTTGTGTTGGCTCTTATCTCTCAGCTAAATCATTCACAAAGATCATCAGAAACCCCTTTAAAGACCTGGATCTTAGTTAAACAAGACGGAGAAGTGATCACGGTGCATTGTAACTGTACGGCTGGGGAAGAATTTTGTTGTGGCCTTCATGCATATGGACTTTGTGAGGAGGAAACAAAGAAACAGCTGGGGACTTTAGCTCTTCGTGACTAAGAAAAGTACCGTACAATAACAACACAGCAAGAAAAGTACTTGGAAAACACTAACACATAGCTGAGAGGAAAATACAAACCTTTCACCAAGTGATCACTGCAAACTCGAGCATACTTCGACTAGGCTCCCTTCGATTTCACTGAGAGGTTCAAAAGCCACCTTTCGACATCTTGTGAAATCCTGTTTGTTTACCCTTTTTTATTCGTTCACAGGAAACCCAGAAGAAACTTTTATCAGCTTCACGGTTTGATCGATTCAAACAATGCAAGCGTAAGGTATTTTTCATGCGAGCAATGCACCTTCATACAAACGCTTTGTCAACTGAGCTTTGGTAGACCACCAGCTAAAGTTTTGAATAACTAATGAGGCGGATGTGATGTTACGCGAAGCCCAAGAAAACAGTAAAGTTCTATCTAAGGTAGCTCATGTTGCCGCAAAGGATTGGTTTTTGTTATTAGTATTAATTGTCTCATCTCATCTCATTATCTCTAGCCGCTTTATCCTGTTCTACAGGGTCGCAGGCAAGCTGGAGCCTATCCCAGCTGACTACGGGCAAAAGGCGGGGTACACCCTGGACAAGTCGCCAGGTCATCACAGGGCTGGCACATAGACACAGACAACCATTCACACTCACATTCACACCTACGGTCAATTTAGAGTCACCAGTTAACCTAACCTGCATGTCTTTGGACTGTGGGGGAAACCGGAGCACCCGGAGGAAACCCACGCGGACACGGGGAGAACATGCAAACTCCACACAGAAAGGCCCTCGCCGGCCACGGGGCTCGAACCCGGACCTTCTTGCTGTGAGGCGACAGCGCTAACCACTACACCACCGTGCCGCCCCTAGTATTAATTGTATCGATTAAAAAATAAAAATATAAAAAATATATCCATATGCTAGTTGATTATTACATTCATCAGTTGGGGTGAAGGGGGTGGGGGTTTTGGGGGTGGGAGATAAGAGCTAGCTGGTAAAGGGATGCAGGCAGATGGTAAAGAAAGCAGGATACATTTGAAAACATTTCAGAAAAGATGAAGTCTGTTTTACAGCAAACTGCACAACAGTTATGCTGGAAATGGTTCTATTATTTAATTTTAATTTAATTTAAATTAACTTTTTATTTTTGCCTTCATGGACCATGTATGTAACACTTTGATATCTCTTTGTATAAAATGGACAGGTGTGCACAATATTTTTTTCCACTCCTGGAATTCTTCTCACATTTATTTTCATTGACCTTTAAAGCAAAATAAAATGTCAATAAAACACAGCAGAGTGAATTTCATTTTGATCAGCGCTGTTTCGGAGCCGCAGGTTGCACATCACTATCCAATCGTACTTGCCTGGTTTAGAGTCAGATTAGTGATCATGGCAACTCAGAGAGATTGATCCACACCTCTTCCTGGATTCTACCAAAACCGGACTTGAACATGGCAGAAAAATGTGCTAGATGCTACTTTAGACATTGCATCTTCAGTAAGCTATGAGCATCATCATCATCATCATTATGGGGCAGCCATGGCCTGAAGGTTAGAGAAGAAGCCTTGGGCCCAAAGGGTTGCTAGTTTAATTCCCAGAACTGGCAGAAAAACATGAGGGGGGTTGAATGAATGAACACCACTTCCCTTCCCTCTGGATCATGGTTAAAGTGCCCTTGAGCAAGGGCACCGAACCTCCAACTGCTCCCTGGGTGCTGTAGCATAGCTGCCCACTGCTCTGGGTATGTGTGTGTGTGCTCATTGCTCACTTGTGTGTGCATGAGTGTGTTCACTGCTTCATATGGGTTAAATGCAGAGGAGGAATTTCACTGTGCTTGTCTAAATGTGACCAAATAAAGGCTTCTTCTCCATCATCATATCCCCTTTGTGGAGTGTCCTCCTTAGGGTGCTTCTGTCTTGGTAGGAAGAATCCTATCGAGCAGTTGTAAGAAGCCTGATTTATCCCTCATTGGACATTTTATCTGTTCTGTGTCTAAACCCAAAAGTTATTAAAATTTTGACCACTTATGCCCCTTTTCCACCAAAGCAGTTCCAGGGCTGGTTCGGGGCCAGTGCTTAGTTTGGAACCGGGTTTTCTGTTTCCACTGACAAAGAACTGGCTCTGGGGCCAGAAAAACCGGTTCCAGGCTAGCACCAAATCTCTGCTGGGCCAGAGGAAAGAACCGCTTACGTCAGCGGGGGGGCGGAGTTGTTAAGACCAACGACAATAACAAGACCGCGAAAGATCGCCATTTTTAAGCGACAAGAAGCAGCAGCTGTACAAACGCGAAGTCATCTATTATTATTATTGTTGTTGCTGCTGCTGCTGTTTCCGTGTTGTTTTTGCTTCGATATTCGCACCAAGGTTTATGCAAACGTAGCGATGTAACTGATGTATACAGCGACGTAATGACGTATACAGCGACGTAATGACGTGGCTTCCCTTAGCACCGCGAGCGATGGAAAAGCGAACTGGTTCTCAGCTAGCTCGCAAGTTGAACAAGTTGTGAACCAGCACCAGCACTGGCTCCAAACCAGCCCTGGAACTGATTTGGTGGAAAAGGGGCATTAGAAGATCTTGTGTTTTGGGAGTTCATCGTTGCCCATATGACATATGTGTGCAATATATCTTAATTGCTGTTTACGGCAGAATAGTTGAAAAGGAAGGGTCTTGCTCCATCCTCCATCAGTAAGCTATGAGCTTTCATGCTGCGCGCTCTCAGTTTCAGACTCAAGAATGAGACTATGTCATGAATCTTCTCAGAGGCCAGTGCTTTTCCCAACATGATATCCATAACCTCTGTTCTCATCTTTGGCAGGATTTGTTTGGTTTTCACTTCCTGGTCCTGACTCCATCCCTGTTTAGTCATTGGTTGAGTTCTCTGTTTTCAGTTATCCTGATGTCAACGTCAAGTATACCCTGTTGTGTGTTTGTTACCTCACCCACGACGGAGTAAGAGGGTCGAGGTATTGTAATCAGTGAGGTTTGTTTGTCTGTGTGTCTACCTGTCTGTTAATAATCTAGCGTCTAGACAGTTGCACCGATTGACTTCAGAGTTTCAGAGTAGGTGGGCAATGGTCCATAGATGACCTGATTAAATTTGGGGGGTAATCGGGTCAAGGTGAAAGTCAAGGTTGCCAGAAAGGTCAACCTTTCGGTCAAAATAACATATTTTCCATGATAACTCAAAAACGGTTGCTGATAGACAAATGGTTACTATTATGAGCATATTGGAACTCCCATATGGCCTTTCATTTGGCACCATGATCTGTGACCTTGAGTGACCTTGAAAGGTTAAACTCAAGGTCACGGATTTTCAGAGGGCTGTAACTTGAAAACGGTTGATGGTAGACAGATGTTTACCATTATCAACTTGTAGGAAGTGCCATATGGGCTTTCATATGGCACCATGACCTTTGGCCTTGAATGACTTTGAAATGTCAAACTCAAGGTCATGGATTTTCAATTGGACAAAATGGACAGAATGGACAGAAATGGACGAATAGAGTGGAAGTGCAAAAAACGCATCTGCTCGCCCCAAAACCAAACAATCCCAATCTTATCTGCTTTTGGCTCCCTGAGACAGCACCAGCTTCGGCCAAGGCCATTGCTGGGACAACATCTCCCCCGAAGGTCACTGCTGTGAGACGCTTTCGCATTCCTTCCCCCACTTCCCGCGGTCGCCGCTTTCACCCCCAGTGTGACAAGCGGGTGCGTGACCAGCGCCCTCATGGCTGCAGGAGCGGACAGCTGCTTGGTTGTGCTGGGTTACCTCTACCCCCACCCCTGATCGCCCCCCTCCCCCCCAAGTCCCGTGTTTTCATGTTGTAAAGTGTACTTGTGTTTTTTTGTGCTTATGTGCTGAGTTTTTTTTTTTTTTAATGTTCCCACACTGTACTCCTCACAGGACCATAGGGTGAGGGTTGCTTTTTTCTCCTCTCCTCTCCTCATGTTACTCTGTAATTTTCTTTTTTTCCCTGTCTTCCTGTCCTGTCTACTCCCCCTCTGTCAATTATGTGTATGTATGTAAGGACAGGTTGATGGTCAATTTCACTGGTACAGTGATGATAAAGGGTTCATTCATTTCATAGTACTATAGCCTGACAGCTGATGATTGAGAAATATTACCATTATCAACATATAGGTATAAAATAAGTGCTACCCGGCGAGGTTTGTTTTGCCTGGCAACACTTGTTTCTTTCTGAAATTGATGATTTTGCTCATTTATTGCACTGATTGTTCATTTACTTTTGATATAAACAGTACACCATTGAAAGAAACAATTTGGAAATGCAAATTGTAGCAGCCGTTAAGTGCAGTTTGAGGCATTAAATATTGATGACGTGAAACATCTTTATCTTTGAAAAAAGTGACTATTTGACCTTTTTTTTTAATTTGCAAGTTGCCTAGGAACAAATTTTAGTCGTGCAACTCTTAGCTCTTAGTAGTGGACTTTTGACAAAGCTGTTTGGACCCCTAGTGTGTTAATTATACACTCTTGGACACTAATTATTCCAGATGCTGCAGCAGCTGAGGCTGTGAGTCAAATCCTGACAGTCTGGAGAAGTTTTTTTGTTTGTTTGTTTATTTGTTTGAATGCACTGAAGACAATAAAATTCTGAACCACCCACCCACCCACACACACACACACACACACCTGTCTTGGAGAAGGAACACCACATTTCTCATGAACCACAAACTCTGGCCTTTTCATCTCAAAACAACAGGCTGCCTAACTCCGCCTGTTGTCATGGCAACCCGTGACTCCGCGGCATTAGGAACCCTGGTGATGTGTGTGCTTGACCTTTTAGGAAAAACCTCCGTCGAGTCACTGCCACAGGAAGTGCGTGTCTGTGTGTGCATTTGTGTAAAGCTTTGTTTTCGAGATGCGAAACAGAGCATGTCATGAAACCGGATTGTCGCTTGTTGGCCTGAAACTGAGGTGTGTGGAGACCATGTGATGAGCAGTGACTGAGAATATGATGTGTGAAGTGGGGTGTGACAGAGTGCCCATCACTACAGTTGAGTATGTGCTCTGACTGCCATACCAACGAGCCTGGCTCTTTGGTGTTGTGGTAGGGGGTAGGGTTGGCACCCTGTAGACCCGGTGACTGTTTTCTCGCTTCACTACAGATGCTGTCAGAAGAGTGATGACTTGTTTGGAGGCCATCAGAGGTGTGCCCTGTGTGTGAGCCATATGAGGGACCCCCAGGATAGGTGGCCCCTGTGTGAGGGACCCCAGAGATGGGTGAAGCATGAGTGTGTGGGGCACCCTGGTACGGGAGAAGTACAGCTGGGGGATGCGTGAGGGACACCTGTGTGCGTGAAGCGCTCGGGTGTGCCTCCCAAAGGGGAGGCCCGTGTGACGGAGTGCCCGTCACTACAGTTGAGTATGTGCTCTGACTGCCATACCAACAAGCCTGGCTCTTTGTTGTTGTGGTCAGGCTGCAGGTTTAGCACCCTGTAGATCTGGGTTCAAGACAGGATAAGGTGACTGTTCTCTCTCTTTGCTACATGGGGGATAAGAAGGACGTTATGTGCTGTAATATTTGTTGTGTTCTAGAAATAAAGGACAATAGGGACACTGTTTATAGGAAAATAATCAACAATGGAGTGGTGTGATGAGAAATAGATCCTAAAGTTGATTATCTTCCAATAATCCTAAAGTGTGTCTTTATCCCACAGCAATTTGCCAATGATTGCAAGTCTCATCTCATTATCTCTAGCCGCTTTATCCTTCTACAGGGTCGCAGGCAAGCTGGAGCCTATCCCAGCTGACTACGGGCGAAAGGCGGGGTACACCCTGGACAAGTCGCCAGGTCATCACAGGGCTGACACATAGACACAGACAACCATTCACACTCACATTCACACCTACGCTCAATTTAGAGTCACCAGTTAACCTAACCTGCATGTCTTTGGACTGTGGGGGAAACCGGAGCACCCGGAGGAAACCCACGCGGACACGGGGAGAACATGCAAACTCCGCACAGAAAGGCCCTCGCCGGCCCCGGGGCTCAAACCAAGGACCTTCTTGCTGTGAGGCGACAGCGCTAACCACTACACCACCGTGCCACCCAATGATTGCAAGTGTTATTTAGAAATTTTTATTAATAAAAGTGCTGAAGCCCATGACTGCATCTGAATACTCAGTATGTACTATCGACAACTAGTAAGTATCGACAACATAACTGGAATTGTAGTACGTTTTGAGTATGTGAACGAGTACTAAGGACACAATTCAGATGTACAGTACTACACTGCCATTTTACCTGTTATCAGACCTGGAAGTTCATCTTCTGTCTATTTTTCCCAGCAGAATTCTTCATGTTTGGTTATTTGAAAGCTCCAGATGAATTATGCTACAGGTTCTCAAACTTTTCTGCTTTGAGGCCCACCTATTCATACTTGTAATGAGTCAGGGCCCATTAAAAAAGATCACCAATTATTTTGGCTCCTCTATTCTATTAGAATCTAATAATCTGTTGAAAAGTGTATTAATGGGATCCAACATCACTCCCTGTTACAGATGGGAGTGCAGGAATTAAATAAATACAATAAAAAGAAATTGTTTTTAATTGTAGGTATTGTATTTAAAACTGTATGGATGTCCCAGAAGCCGACATAAAACCATGCATGCAGGGCGTTCTCAGCCAAAAGGGATTAATGATCCAAAAGTGGAGTCTGGTCGATTAACACAAGAACTTATTGCCATGTTTGTGTGCAGCAAACAAGCAAGTTATTAAAACCAAGAAGTACACTTAAAAGAAGTGGATATAGAAACTAATTAGTGGGATTAGATCCTTACACACTAACAAAGAAGAATTTTCCCTACGAGTTGGAAAATTATCCATCCGTCGAGTTCCCTGACATCTCAAACTACCTTGTGCTGCAGACATCGTTCTACATGGACACACAGATGAAAACATGGAAGAGCATCAAGCGCTACGTTCACACTGCAAGGCTTAATGCTCAATTCCGATTTTTTTGTGAAATCCGATTTTTTTGTGAGGTCGTTCACATTAACAAATATATGCGACTTGTATGTGATCCTCAGTATGAACGAAAAGCGACCTAAAAGTGTTCCGCATGCGCATTGCAGGATACGACGACGTCACATGCAGTAAGCATGGCCAGTGTTTACGGAAGTAAAACCGCCCGGTTGCGGTATGACCCATCCAATCTAGCTTGAATAGCTGCATCCCCCCCGAATGGAAATCAGCTCCCTAACCTCTGCGTCCTTCCATTGAGAAGATTCAGAACCTTCACAGCCCGGAGCGTCCCTCGCATTGATGTCATGCGCAGGGGCGCAGATACGTTTTTTGAACTGGGGGGGACAAAAAACTGGGGGGAGACAAAGCTGCCAGCAAACCAACCCCAACCCCGATATGCCTGTCAAACTTGTTGTTAGTAACCATAGCAACCAAGCTCGAGCTCGCAACCTGCGCAGTCTGTGCAGCTCAACCAACCGAATATCAGTCTTTGTTTTGTTTTATGTGAGTTGTTGCAACTATGTATACACTGCCGTGCACCTCAATAAACCGAATGGTAATTAGTCTTTTGATTTTTCCGTGAGGTTTGCCTTATGCAAAGAAAGACAGCATAGACGTTTTTCCTCCCTATAAGTGGGGGGGACCGAACGAGGTGAATTTATATCTGGGTGGGACGAGTCCCACCCGTCCCACCCTCTATCTGCGCCCGTGATTATGCGCCATGTTGTTGTAACTTTTTTTGAGAGACCCGCCGCCTACTTCAGCGCAGAATAGTGACGTTTGTGGCTTGTTGATGACGTGTAAGTCGGATGAATGTGACCTGGCGGTTCAGACTGAAGTCGCATATGAAAAGATCGGATAGGAATCGGAATTAGGACCACATATCCAAACGGCCTGGGTCGGATTTGAAAAAATCGGATCTGTGTCGTTCATATTGTCAATAAAAGATCGGATACAGGTCACATATGGGCGAAAAGATCGGATTTGAGTCACTTCAGCCTGCAGTGTGAACGTAGCCAAGGAGTACAACTTTTTATATGCGGCTGGGTTAAAGATCTGGTGATCAGGACACTACAAGACAGACGGAGGTAGACAGATCTAAGTGCAGGAAGCGTATTTATTAGCAGGCGTCATATTTACAAAAACAAAACACACATGAAAGCAAAGCAGCATCATAAACCAGAGTATTTACACAGTGTTATAAACACGGCTAGAAGCAAACATGACAGTGATAATGATAATACTTTGCAAAGCCTCGGTGAAAACAGCGTCCGTATCTGTGCGTGCTGATTGCGATCAAATCAGTATCAGGTGTTTCCCATAATGACTGGGTCCCAAGACCGTGCACAGTGTGTTCCGTGAGCGAGCATGGCTGCTGGAGCTGTGCCAGACTCAAGTGTGCAAAGGTGCGACAGTCAAGTGTTCACCTGCTGTGTGACCACAACTTTTAGCTCACGTGTATATCACCAAGCATGGCCCGCAAAATGCCGCATTTTCATCGATAACCCATCGCGAGCTGTAGTGTGACCGTAGCTGAATGAGGCGGATGTGAAGTCGGACCCAGCAACCCAGCCATTGTACGCAACTACAAGTAAAAATTAGCTTCAACTTGAAAAAAAATTCACGGCCCACTAGATGGTGCTTCGCAGCCCAGTGGTTGAGAAACACTGAATGATGGGATAGCGTAGTGTAGCGTAATGTGGTATCTTTGCATACTACAGATGTAGTAGATACCATTCGACAACTATTAAATACCTACTAAGTATTCAAGCACCCTGTATACATCTTTCACTAGTAATTAATACTAATAATACTAATGGTATGGAAGTCTGCGTATTCCGATGCAGCCCACGCGTAAGCCTTTGCTGTGATATGGAAATAACATATTACAAAGAGTGCATTATTATATACCTGTGATTAGCCTGGAACTATTTTCAGAGGTGCTGTGATAGAAAATGAATCAACACCTTCTCACCAATCAGATTCGAGAATTCAACGGAGTGATTGTATAAAGGGGGAAAAAAGGAAGAAAAAAAGCAGAAACAGTCAGAAGAAGTTGCTGAATTTGCCAGTGTGTCACGACAGCAATCCAACAGGTCTGTAAACAGTGGGATAAACTTTTTTTTGAATTTGTTTTTCATTTTCGGTGTGAATTGCACCCAGGCAGAGAAAGAGTGGGCTGAAACTGACAGGCACACTTTTAAAACATTGACGGCATCCTTACCTAACTGGATTGTTGCCATTATTAAGGCAATGACTCGAGGTATTAGCAGGTATTACAGCAGAAATGGCACATAGCAACTTCATTTGTCACTAAAAAAAAATCCCTGTTCTTGGCTGCAGGAGTGGAACCGGATGTGGTCTTCTGTTGTTGCATGTTGAGATGCTTTTCTGCTCACCACGGTTGTAAAGAGTGATTATATGAGTTACTATATCCTTCCTGGCAAAAAAGCTCGAACCAATCTGCCCATTTTCCTCTGACCTCTCTTATCAACAAGGCGTTTATTTCCACCCACAGAACTGTCGCCCACTCACTCGATGTGTTTTTGTTTTTCGCACCATTCTGTGTAAACTCTAGAGACTGTTCTGAAATACTCAAACCAGTCCATCTGGCTCAAATCAACACCCATGCCACAGTGAAAGAAAGTCACACTTCGCCGTGAGATCACAATTTCTCCGGTTCTGATGTTAGAACATTGTGAACATTAACTGAAGCTTTTGATTTGTATCTGTGTGATTTGATGCATCGTGCTGCTGTCAAGGGATCGGCTGATTAGAGAACTGCATCAAATAGCAGGTGCACGTAGGAGTGTTCCTAATAAAGTGGCCAGTGATTGTATGTATGAGGGTAAGTCAAAAAGTTCTAAGACAGATGTTATAATTTCAAAAGGTGTGAAAGACGTCCCCCAGAATTCTACAAAGAAGGAATTCTCCGATGGAAACACCGCTTGCAGAAGTGTTTAGACTTAAATGGAGGATATGTAGAGAAATAGCTTTGTTCTCATCTCATTACATACATGTCAACCTTTGGTCAATCAAACCTATATAACCAACCTCCAAAATCCGTATTTCCCTTATAAAATCCGTATAAGATGCAAATTAAAATAATTAACCTAAAATTCAAATGATAATTAACAATGATATATCCCAGTTACTTTTTATTCAATATTAATAACAATAAACCTTCAGAATGAATACAAAGCTCCAATGTTTGACAAAAACACAAAGTGTTATCAGCGTAGTTACGAAGGAAATACTTCGTTGTTTGGAGACAGGTTTCACTGAGCGGCTATTATGCACGAGACTTCGTATTAGCCACAAAGTCAGAAAAATCTATTTGTAAAATTACGTTATAATGACCAAATACAATGAAAAGTATTTTTCCAGTCTCACCTGTGAAAGGTAATCCCATGTGATCTCGTTTGGACGGTAAACCTGTTGGTACAGTTAAACGCAGCACATAAATGAGGCATCTTTATTCTCGGCTACTGTCTAGACGCTATACCAGAGACAGTTGAAGAATCTCCACTTTGCCACATCCAATATGGCGGCGAAGATGACGTATGATTCTACGCAGAAGGCGGCGTCTATGTTTATATGTCTATGACTTCACGGTTGGCGGGATTCTCGCAATGCTGTGTGCGCATGATCAAAAGTGGAACGAAGTCTCGCTACCACAAGATAACGTGCGATTTCATAAGACTCTTTACTGGCTGTCTGTGGTGTACAGTACATTTGTAAATGTTATGCGCTCTTTTATCATCATGGGAATTTATTATAGCTCTAAATAAATATTGAAGTTTTTTTAAAGAATCTGTATAACTTTATTTATATGCCCGTATACTACGTTTATTGACTCAAATCCCTATAAAATACGGACATTCTGTATAGGTTGACATGTATGTCATTATCTCTAGCCACTTTATGCTGTTCTACAGGGTCGCAGGCAAGCTGGAGCCTATCCCAGCTGACTACGGGCGAAAGGCGGGGTACACCCTGGACAAGTCGCCAGGTCATCACAGGGCTGACACATAGACACAGACAACCATTCACACTCACATTCACACCTACGGTCAATTTAGAGTCACCAGTTAACCTAACCTGCATGTCTTTGGACTGTGGGGGAAACCGGAGCACCTGGAGGAAACCCACGCGGACACGGGGAGAACATGCAAACTCCGCACAGAAAGGCCCTCGCCGGCCACGGGGCTCGAACCCGGACCTTCTTGCTGTGAGGCGTCAGCGCTAACCACTACACCACCGTGCCGCCTAATAGCTTTGTTATTTTCATAAATAAATATTTTTTTCAATTTGTCTTAGAACTTTTTGACTTACTCTCATGTATATATATTGCACTTGCACAACAAAAAAGGAAGTATCTCCATCTCCTTCAATAAAACACTGACTTAGAGCACAGAACACTACTACTCAGTAAATATACTGCATTCCAGATGAAAATGGTGAATAGATTCATTATCACGACCAACCTTTGCAAATTGATTGCTGATATTTTAGGAATTGACATTTATCTATGCAAATGAGGCTTTGGTTAATTAAAAGTGTATCGATTTGCATACTTAATAAAACCAAAATATCTGGTCTTTGGGTGATGTTTGAAATGAAGGTACTCTCAGTAGTCAGGCTTTTACAGAACAGTGTGATCAATTTCTTTGACATTTAATTAATACATTTTAACGCGCTGCCATAAATAAATGTTCCATGTCACCTTTTTTTTCCAATATTAAATCCAATATAACAACAATGCGACAGTTATCATTTTGAGAAATAAATTTTGAGATTTTATTCCGACTTCTAACACTTTAGTCTTTTATTTACGATACTTCAAAAGTGTCTATTTTCTACTCACGTCGTTCAAATATGAATTCATTCATCTGTAATGTCATGAGGTAACTTTTTAGCATCAGACAGCTTCAAGTAGTTGATTACTACTAAATCTAAACATAAAGAGATGCAACAGCAAAGATTAATTCCTCTAATACAAGTAATTGCAGAGGTGGACAAAGTACCCAACTTCATTACTGAAGTCAAAGTACAGAGCCCGCTGGTCAAATGTTACTCCGATACAACTGAAAGTTGTCCAGTCAAATTTTTACTTAAAGTACTAAAGTACTTGCTTTTAAAAATACTTAAGTATTAAAAGTACATTTTCTGTCAACACATTGTTGTATTATTGATACAATGCTTATAATACCTCATGCCTCTGAAGCAATCAACTGGATTATTTTGTGAATTCACAAAATGAACACATGCTGTGGCATCATGGTGGTTTAACGTTGAGCTACAGTAGCTAGTCAGTGACGCGCCACCTGACATGCTAGCAAACTCTTTTCAAACTCGAAATCATATTGGGTAGCTAACGCTACTAGAAAAGAAAGATTTCTACCTTCTGTTTATTTGGCCATATTATGATCAAACATTTCTGAAAGGACTTCAGATAAGTTAACATTATTCGTGTTAGCGTAACTCCGTTTTTACATGCTAACTAACAGTGTCCAAGTTAACTAGCTATGTGTAAACATTAGCCGTGGACAAGGCTACGGCAACTTGGCGGGCAAATCCATAGAAAGTCATTTGACTAATCAGACTGCATAGCTATTGCAACGTTATCGCTAGCTCTAAAAGCACAGACAACTTCGTTACAAGCTTTCTCTTGGAATAAAACGTTTACATACCTCAATATGCTTCTGCAGGTTGGACGGTGAGTTTTTGTAGGCCGTGATGTGGTTCGTTTTTGGCAAACATTTAAAACGAAATGAATTTTTAATCCTTTCAGAAAACTGAAACATGGGTTCTAGCTATAGCCATGAGTGCGTGGATTCTCCAGAAGAGCCGCCTCCTTCCATTCTGCCATCAACTGATCGTGTTTAAATAACACTGCTGAGAAATCACTGAACTTGATTTTATACAGTCTATGGACGTGACGTCACCCTAGCAATTACTGATAGGCCATCTCAGTATCACCTGCGAAAAAAAAATCGCGTTTTATAAAAGAAAACAAAAAACATCCCCTTTCAAAGCTGCTTCATAGTAGCAAGTAACGAGGACTTTGATAGAAATGTAGTGGAGTGAAAAGTACGATATTTGTCTTTCAAATGTAGTGAAGTTAAAGTCATAAGTTGCCCAAAAAAATTAATACTCAAAGTGCAGATACTCAAAAAGTGTACTTAAGTACAGTACTCGAGTAAATGTACGTCGTTACTGTCCACCTCTGAGTAATTGTGACAGCTAGCTATTAGCATTCAGCTAGTCAGCGTTATTATCTTGCTAGCTAACATTTGAAAGATTAGGAATAAAGCTGTTTATACTTAACCATCTTTGATTGTTTTTGCTTCCTTGTTGAATAAAAATGAACTCAGATCACTGTCTTTTTCTTTTTCTTCCATCTACTTGAAAATATTTTATACTTTTCTGGCGTACCTCGAGTGAGTATACTTCAACTTTTATGACTAGAGTATTTTCTTGAGTAAATAATATCTGTATTTTTTACCACCTCTGATTCTGATTCGTGAGGAAAAAACTACTAATTTTCAGAAAACTCACTTTAAAAAACAATCTCATATAATGTTTCCACTATAGTGGATGTATGTGGTTGACAAGATGTTTATAGTAACACAAATAATCACTCTTTACAACCGTGGTGAGCAGAAAAGCAAAACCTCTTGAATGTTGACATTTATTATTAAAATGTTTAACATTTCCTATCACTACTGGGAGACTGTTACCTGAAAGTGTCTTGTGTTTAAATAATCCACATAGAAGACACAACATGACCACTGGGATAACAAAGTGACTGTCAAATCCAAAAACTTTGATCTGCAGATTCTGGATTCACTACAAATCTGATCCAGTCCGGATATTATATTGCACTCACTCACATGTCTATAGAACTCACCTGTTTCCTGTTAACACTCATTTACTTCTGTGGGTTTATACCAGTCATTCACTGGCCTTTGTTTAGAATCAGGAGAATAAGGGAAAAGGATGATGGCTATTTAATGAAAGACGAAGGAAAAGAAGAGGAGCCTGCATATAAATGTACAAAAAAACACAATGTGATAAATATCAGGAAATAGCAACTGTTGAACATGAATTCCTTCAATATAGTGAATATCAAGAGCTATGAAAAATGTCCAAAGCAATGCAGGATTTATACAGAAATTCTGTCTTGAACATGTTCCCAGGTCAGAAAAAAAAATGAAGTTATAGCTTTATCTCTGATGGTTACAACACACACTAATACTGGAGACTCCTTCCCTTAAAGAGCATCTGTTACACAAGTCCTAGTGTATATTAACATTTAGTTGTTAATATAGACATACATTAGAATGAACAAATATTAAAATAAACTCCTTACCAATCAGGGATGGGTTTCCCAAAAGCCTCTTAATGCTAAGAGCTTCTTAGGCCCTGTCCACACGGCAACGGATTCAGGTGACTCCGATACAATTGCTTATCGTTTAGGCCTGGCGTCCACACGGCACCGGCGTTTTGGGTGCCCAAAACGCAATCTTTTTGAGAACGGGTTCCAGAGTGGAAAGATCTGGCAACGTTGCCGTTGTGAAGTCGTCTGGATGAGTAGAACGGATTTGTTTACGATGACGTCACAACCACATGACTGTGAGTGCTTCACGCCGGGTAGAAGTGTAACGAATATCACCAGGAAAAAGCCTTACAGAGCACTAGTGAGAGTGAAACACGAGCTTGGATATTATTATTATTATTATTATTATTATTATTATTATTATGTTCAGTGTTAGTTCACAGTAGTAATGCAAGAAGCAGAATAGTGACAGTAATAGTGAAGCAAAAACATGCAATTGTACAAACACTGCAGCTCTACAGCAAAATATTCATTTATGAAATGGTCTGATTCTTAACACCAGTAGTGCCAATGATCTTCTCATTGCGATGCGAGTTGTCAACAAATCCTATAACTTGGTTCATGAAACGCGCTTACAAAATATTTTCACTGTGAATATTTATTGTGTAATGGTGCAATCCCGCCAGCAAAAATAGGGGAAAAAAGGAGCGATCTCACCTCTTCAGATGTTGATTTAAGTCCGACAATACATTCCTTAAAAAGGGCGTAGAGGAGCAAATTAATCCAATTTATTCCGGACCATTAAAGACGCCGCCTTCCGCGTAGAATCATACGTCATCCTCGCCGCCATATTGGATAGGTCAAAGCGGAGAATAAAGATTAGCTGCGTTTAACTGTACCAACAGGTTTTCTGTCCAAACGAGATCACATGGGATTACCTTTCACAGGTGAGAAACAACAAATTAATTCCATCAACGTGTATCATTCACTTTATTCCGGACCATTGAAGACGCCGCCTTCCGCGTAGAATCATACGTCATCCTCGCCGCCATTTTGGAAAGGTCAAAGCGGAGAATAAAGATTAGCTGCGTTTAACTGTACCAACAGGTTTTCTGTCCAAACGAGATCACATGGGATTACCTTTCACAGGTGAGACTGGAAAAATACTTTTCATTGTATTTGGTCATTATAATGTAATTTTACAAACAGATTTTCCTGACTTTGTGGCTAATATGAAGTCTTGCGCATAATAGTTTATGCGCATGCGTCGTTACTTCTTCTATTGTTCTGGTGTCTCCGAAGGGACCGTCTTACAGCGCCCCTAGAGGTGTGGCATGTGTATTGCATCATTTTCAGCAAGCGTTGCGTTGCCATATGGACCTGATATGTTACTGATTGTTGCCCATGTGGACGCGATATATTTTTAAATAACATCTCGTTACCGTTGTCGTGTGGATGTAGCCTTAACTAGGAGAGAGAGAGAGAGAGTGTTCATTGTGATGCTCGTTCTGCCATTTAACAATGATCTTTGTGCTACGATGCTTCTGGGAAACCCACCCCAGAATTGCAACACGTTCATTGTAACATTGATACTTTTGTGTAACCTACAGTGCAACATTGTTACTTTACTGTAATAAACTTGCCAATGTAACAGTGTTACTTTCAGACAACATGTGTTGTAACGTAGTTTGGTATTGCAACATGCATTGTAACAGTGCTACTTTTGTGTAACCTGCCAATGTAACATTGTTACTTTCAGGCAACATACATTATGACAGTGTTTGTTATTGTAACCCACAGTGTAACATTGTTACTTTCAGGCAACATACATTGTGACATTGTTTGTTATTGTAACCTATAGTATAATATTGTTACTTTCAGGCAACATACATTGTGACATTGTTAATTTTGTGTAACCTGCCAATGTAACATTGTTACTTTCAGGCAACATACATTGTTTATTATTGTAACCTACAGTGTAACATTGTTACTTTCAGGCAACATACATTGTGACATTGTATGTTATTGTAACCTACAGTATAATTTTGTTACTTTCAGGTAACATACATTGTGACATTGTTAATTTTGTGTAACCTGCCAGTGTAACATTGTTACTTTCAGGCAACATACATTGTGCCCATTATTACGTTTGTGTAACTGGCCAATGTAGCAGTGTTACTTTCAGGCAACATACATTATGACATTGCTACTTTTATGTAATCTGGCAATCTAACAGTATTACTTTCAGACAACATACATTGTGACATTGTTTGTTATTGTAACGTTGTTACTTTCAGGCAACATACATTGTAACATGGTTACTTCTGTGTAACTGGCCAATGTAGCAGTGTTACTTTGAGGCAACATACATTGTAACATTGTTGTTATTGTAACCTACAATGTAACAGTGTTACTTTCAGGCAACATACATTGTTACATTGTTACTTTTATGTAATCTGCCAATCTAACAGTTTTACTTTCAGGCAACATACATTGTGACATTGTTTGTTATTGTAACATACATTGTGACGTTGTTAATTTTGTGTAATCTACCAAAGTAACATTGTTACTTTCATGCAACATACATTGTGACACTGGCAGGTTACACAAAATTAACAATTTCACAATGTATGTTGCATGAAAGTAACAATGTTGCATTGGCCGGTTACATGAAAGTACTGTAACAATGCCACAATGTATGTTACAATAACACCGTCACAATATATGTTGCCTGAAAGTAACACTGTTACACTGGCAGGTCACACAAAATTAACAATGTAACATTGTTACTTTCAGGCAACATACATTGTGATGATGTTTGTTACTGTAACCTACAGTGTAACATTGTTACTTTTGTAACATACATTGTAGCATTGTTTGTTACCACCTTGTTTAATCACATTGTAACACCTTCTAACCAATCAGAATTGACAATACAACACTGCTGTGCTATAAATGTGTTGTATTTATGGTGCACTACTGATTGACTTTATTGTAACCTACAGTATAACATTCTTACTGTCATGCAACACACATTGTGACATTGTTACTTTCTTGTAACAAATCTGCCAATGTAACATTGTTACTTTCAAGCAATATACAGTACATTGTAACTTTGCTACTTTTGTGTAATCTACAGTGCAACAGTGTTTCTTTCATGCAACATGCCTTGTAACATTGTTACTTTTGTGTAACCTACCAATGCAACAGTGTTACTTTCAGGTAACATACATTGTAATATTGTTTGTTGCCACCTTCTTTAATCACATTGTAACACCTTCTAACCAATCAGGATTGAGAATTCAACACTGCTGTGCTATAAATCAGTTGTATTTATGATACACTATTGATAACACAAGGATCCAGAATATGCATCTTTCGGCTTTTGTAAATAAACACTTGTCGAGGTTTATAATGTGCGACCTTTTGTGTGAAAGTGTGTCTGCAGGTGTTCCTTAACCATTATACGACAGTTTAAGTGCCCTTCTGTGCTTATGAGACACAGTGATCATTAGTTCACCCACCCTGGATGACTAAGCATTAGTAGGGGCTTGGTTGGGTGACACTTTTTATATCCCGAGCCAGGTGTTTCATAGCAACATGCTAATTGCCTGTATACACTCTTCCCAAGCATTTATTTGGGAGGACACTGTAATTATATGATCCGAGGGAGTTGTAAGCATTTAGCTACTGCTAATATGAATGCTAATGGACTATTCACAAGGTAGCTATAGATGTCTGGGTATGTCGTAAGTGGCATTTTGTAAGAAACAGTGGCACTGGTTAAACAGATTCTATATCTGTCTTTGTGTCTCGTTGATGAGTTTAAATCCAGAACTGCCAAACCTGATGGCACAGATGGCGCACAAGCTTCTTTTGGGGTTTGCTAATAGTAGAGAATAACTCATTTAGAAGATGATAAAAGGAGGCAAGACAAAACATGTGGTGGATTATGATGATGTAATGTACCCTTAGTGAACATAAAATGGGTCGATTAGCAGAACGGCCCAAGTTTAACTTCTTCACCCAGGGCCTGCAGTGTGTGTCGTGCAATATTATGAAGGAGGAACGTGGAAAGTGATTTTGCCTGAGGGAACACAAAGAGTAAAAATCACCTACTCATGGACATGGCAAAGGGAGTTTTGGGGATTAAATGGGTTACAGATAAAATATAATAATAATAATAATAATAATAATATGATAATTTCTTGAGGGTAAAATGATGTGATTGGATGATGGTAAAAATAATTGTGCACTCAACATGCTTAAAATACAATTAAAGTTCATACCAAAGTAATACAGAGCAGTGGATGAAGTAAGAAATAAAACACTATTGTATTAAAGCTGCAATGAGCATCCATCCATTATCTGTAGCCGCTTATCCTGTCCAACAGGGTCGCAGGCAAGCTGGAGCCTATCCCAGCTGACTTCGGGCGAAAGGCGGGGTACACCCTGGACAAGTCGCCAGGTCATCACAGGGCTGACACATAGACACAGACAACCATTCACACTCACATTCACACCTACGGTCAATTTAGAGTCACCAGTTAACCTAACCTGCATGTCTTTGGACTGTGGGGGAAACCGGAGCGCCCGGAGGAAACCCACAGGGAGAACATGCAAACTCCACACAGAAAGGCCCTCACCAGTCATGGGGCTCGAACCCGGACCTTCTTACTGTGAGGCGACAGTGCTAACCACTACATGACCATACCGTGCCGCCCCCCTGTAATGAGCAAGGGTTTTTTTTATTTTATTTATTATTTTTTTTAAGTCAGAACACTGGTTGTAATATTTGGTGAAGTTCTCATAACATTCCTGCAGCTTTATATATATATATATATATATATATATATATATATATATATATATATATATATATATATATATATTCTTAGAGTCTTAGAGAAAAAGAAAAAAAACCCTTCCCAAGTTCTATAAATGAAACAAAACACAATTTTGGTATAACCATCAATTTTCAAGCAATCAGTACAAACAAGTGTTTCTAAATCCATTTCTATTATGTTGTCTGTTTAATTCAGAATGCTTGCCTTCTTCCACCCAGTTTGCCAACCATCCCACCATGGATTGGCTCTGAATCCTTTTGTTTGACAGTAAATATAGTTTAATTTATAGATGTCATCAATCTAATGTATGCATAGCGACCAGACTGAAAAAAATAATCTAAAGGAATTTGTTAGCATCAAGTTGAGAGCTCTATCTTTCGTTCAGTTTTGCATTGTTTTTGAGGACAGGGGCAGTGCAACACACACAAGATGTTTGCATTTTGAGGTTCAGTGCACCAAACTTCAGCTAATCATAGCTGAATCAGTGATTGTACCTTTAACTAACATAAATGTTAGCTAATGCGAGTGTATCTAGCTAGGCGTTGCTCACACTATTCATGAATGTTTAGTGAGTATCTAACATTAGATAGTCACGGTTTCCCCTTTTGTGGTTTTGGTGTTTGTTTTTGTCCTGTCTTGGCCCATGTCACATCATTAGTTTGGTACCTCCACCAACTTTTGTGGTGGTAACTCAAAAACGTAACTCAAAAAATAGTGAATGGATTTTGATAACATTTTGAGAAAAGGTGGGCCATGGGCCAAATAACAATTGATTAGATTTTGATGCAAATCTGGATATGTGGCTTGCCGAAGGAAAATGCTCCACTGAGTGTCCTTCTAGTAGTGTTCTAGTCAAGACCACATAAACTGAGACCAAGTCATGACCAAGACTGAAATATATAAAGATCAAGACAAGACCAAGACTTTGAGGGTTTGAGACCAAGTCAAGACCAAAATCAAGGCAGGCCGAGACCGAGGCAAGACCAGGACCAGACCAGTGTGTATGAATTGGGATGGGTGATGGCCATTAACAGGAAGAAAATTTTCAAATTAGCAATGAATCATGTTATTGGTTGCATTTAAAGCAGGAAGTTTTACATCCAATCACAGTAACGATGTTCACAAATAAATCAGACAATGCACAGGCAATTTAGTGAAAACCCACAGGTGTGGTCTTGACCAGTCTTGAAATAACATCCCAAGTCCTCAGTGTCTAAAACTGAGACAAGACCAAGTAAAAATGCACTCAATTCCGAGACGAGACCAAGACCTTCAAAAAGTGGTCTTGAGACCATTCTCAAGTCCTACAATACTATGTTTTCGTTAGCTGACTGTGTTCACCTGTTCTGTGTTTGATTCTTGATTTATTTGCTTTCTGATGTCCTCAGTGCTTCATTGTTTGTCACAAAATTTTGTCAGTAGTATTATTTATTTTTTTGTGGTCCAAATCCTGCGCTTTTATTGGCTGGCGAGTGGGTCTGTATCCTACGGTACGGACCCCGGTTATGGACCTCTGCCGACTCGCTCGTTCACAACAACAAACATAGTATAATTTTTTGTCAACATTTATCTTTTTTTATAAGATTTATTTATAAGATTATCAAAAATCTTATAATTTTTGCCAGCATTTCTCAGGAGAATAGCATTAATTTTACAGCATGGATAGCGATAACGACAGTGTTCACAGCGAATGCGAGTTTTACTACCCTGAGGAAGAAGAAATAAAAGAAAACATTTCAGGAGAAAGCTAAAAACCTGTAATTTGCTAACACCAAGCAAAAACATGGCTGAATCCTGAATGACTCAATTTTGTATAAATAGGGGACTACATAGGCGGCAAAATGTAGTTTTTTTTCCTGCCATGGAAGTGCACTTGTATACCGAGGAGGAAGCAATTTGCATTACAGCCGTGAATGAGGATTCAAAATGGCAGCTCAGCTCAGTTTTCCCTTTCGGGCGCTCTCGTTTTCTGTTAGAATTTGGTAAAGAAAAAAATTAATATATTATTTACCAGCTTAAGGTCGGTCCGTGTGGTGAAATACCGTGACCTCGGCCTTGAATACTGACCTTGGCCCAGAGGGCCTCGCTCAGTACTTTCAAGACCTCAGTCACAGTATTTCACGATACGGACCTCCCAGCTGGTAAATAATAAATAAATAAATAAATAAATATATATATATATATATATATATATATATATATATATATATATATATCACGGGCGATTGCTCTAAGACAGCGAGGGAGGCTCAGCCTCCTCTAAAAATGACAAACATCGTGTAGGATGAATTGCGCTAGGCTTATGTTATAGCCGACCTTATAACATTGCTATTTCAGATCCAGAATCATAGAAATATATGTGCTCAACCCAACTACAGTGCGAAATCATTCCCTTATAACTTTAATGTGTGCGTGAGTTTTTCCCCCTCGTGACAGCGCGATGCAGCCCAGCCTCAGTGGACTTCAATGGCATTTGGGAGCTATGCGCTTTTCAATATCAAAATGCAAGACGATTGTTGGACAAATACTGCGAAAATGCCCGCCCATGGAGTCTCACAGACTCCCAGCCTCAGTGGACTTCAATGGCATTTGGGAGCGATGCGCTTTTCAATCTCAAAATGCAAGATGATTATTGGACAAATACTGCGAAAATGCCTGCCTACGGACTCCGAGCCTCACATGGGCGGGACATGGCAGTTTCCGCGAGGAGAATGGTGATTGGTGAAAGCGGCTGGATATTTTCTTTGATTGACAGCTCGTTTCAACTATAGACAGGCAGCGGTAAATTTCAGTTCAGTCCCATACGGATTCGCAAGTGCTGTGGTGTATTGTAAGAGAGCAGCTTACATTTCGATTTCATTCATTACATACGGTTTCTACCAGCTTTTTTAGTTTGTATATATTTTCATTGTAAATAAAGTGTAAATATAGTGTTGTCAAGTTTGCTATCTTAGTTCCAGAAATTTCGTTTATTTGAGTGACTGAACTTGAACTTGAGGGGGCTAGTCAGCTAGCAAGAAAGCTGCGCACGGATGCCAAGCATTGCTGATTTAATTCTGGCGAAGCCATTTGCCAGTCTTCCTTTCGAGGAGAAAATTAAAATTAAAGAGCAGGGTAGACCAACGCCTCAAATTGACTTGGTGAAAAAGGTAGGGAATAATACTCGTTCCTTTCAGCTCTCCTGGTACGAGAAAGTGAATTGGCTAACAGCAAGTGACCCACATCAACAACAGTAAATAGGCTACTTTAGTAATACGTCATGGATGGATCAAAAATATAGAATCTATTTAAAATGTTTATGCTGAGTATATTATTTGGAATATATATTTTTCTGGATATGAATTAAACACAGCTACAATTTGGAAAACATTTTTAAACAAAAACACAGCCGAGAACATTTCACACTACAGACCTGGATTAAAAGTGAAGCGTTATCAAAATTGTCAATAAAACATTTCTCAGTCAAAATAAGTAAAATATAGGGAAAGTGTCATTGAATGAAATGTGTGGCACCCAGCTCTACTGCTGAGGTTCCTGACAAAGAGCTGCTTTCAATAATGATCAATTTTTAAACAACATGCCACCATTTTAAAATATAAAATGTTAAAATATACCCCCCTCCCCCCAACACCACCATCATGTATATTGGACAGTAGGCTAATGGGCCAAAAGAACCTGTTATTTCACAGTTTGTGACGCTGCCAACAATCAGCCAGATCAGAGGCAAGAGTATGGGCAAAATTGATGTGTTTTTTCTTTTAAAATCTGGAAATATCGTAACCGACCAGCCTCCCCTGTTTGAAAGACTACCAGCCGCCACTGATCTACACTGACCATCAGAGGCGTCTGAGTTTCTCATGCCTTATTACAGTTTAATCACTATTATAGCAATGAAATAAAGAAAGCTAAATCTGTCTGGAACCCATTACCAGCTCACTCTCAGATCCCAGTGGGACTCGAAATGAGTGCTTTATTAAACGCAGATACACTCATGCTAATATTAACAGTAAAACTTTTATATATATATATATATATATATATATATATATATATATATATATATATTGCCAAGCATCATAAGCTATATCAGGCTAATATTTAGATATTAAGCTTTTTGTTCTAGTTCATTCAGCTCTGTATTCTAGTTCTTGTTGCTTCAGAACCACGTCTGCGTTCCTATTCGAATCATTCAAAGACGGGGTGGCGGACTGAAGGATATGGAATCAGAGAGAGAGCTGTGGTATTAACTCTCTGTCTTTCACTCACACACACACCACAGCTCATGTTTTCTATTTCTTGTTAAATGTCAACAATGGCATAATGAAAACATATGTACATACAATAACACACACACACACACACACACACACACACACACACACACACACACACACACACACACACACAATGCATGTGCTGATTTTAGCAGTGCTGGCCTTTGGCACTGTGACAGCTGGATCATCACAAACAAGTTCATCTTTATTTGAGCACTACGAGGCAATGCATCATGGACTTCCTGCAGCTTCTGGCTACTCACCAGACAGAGACAGAGAGAGGGAGGAAGGGAGGTGAACGAATCCCCTCGGCTACACACCCAATCCATGGAAGTGGCACTGAGCATGTGCAGTCAACAGGATGACGGTGCTCTGTCATTGTCCATGTCTCAGGGTGGAATGCAGGGGGAGCTTACGGCATGGAATACAAACCTATTAATCTACAGGTGACGTAGCAAAAAAGTTCCCACACAGTTCATTTGGCACCAGATATTAAACACATCTTTGCCTTTTAAAAGCTGGTGCTCACTAAAAATCCCAGGGTTCGTGTATGTTGCGTACATTTAAAAAAAAAAAAAGGACATGCAAAAGTGGTGTTCATAATAGCTTTTGGC
Source organism: Neoarius graeffei (assembly GCF_027579695.1). NCBI lineage: Eukaryota > Metazoa > Chordata > Actinopteri > Siluriformes > Ariidae > Neoarius > Neoarius graeffei. The sequence continues at coordinate 59,613,830 of NC_083588.1, forward strand.
TTTTAAAACAAAAAAAAGTGTTTATATAAGCACACACTGAACAGCCATAACATTAAAACCATGAACAGTTGAAGTGAATAACATTGATTGTCATTACACTGTCACCTACGGAAGCCGAGAGAGGCCCTTCATATAATCTTTTTTTATTCACCTTGTTATCCCGAGATAACGACATAATTAATTCAGGATCTCGAGAAAACAGCACAACTAATTCGAAATCTCGAGAAAACAAAACAATTATTTCATGATCTCAGCTGGATCACTGTATCTCCGTCGGTAGAGACGAAGCCGGGCCAGTCTTCTGCGGAGGTGCCGCGGACTAATTTTGAAATTATCCCTTATTAAAAGACTTAATGCAATCTCTCCCTGTGTCAACCCCTGATCAAAATATTGCCTTATTAGGTGATCGATTATTCCAGACATTCTAATGACCAAAGTTGCGTCTATACAGAATGAGAAATAGCCCCAAAGTCAGCATATCACAAGTCTCTTGGCGCTCCTGAATGAACCATTTCTCAGCTGTTTACTCGAGATCATGGAATAATTGTATTGTTTTCTCGAGATCGCGGAATAATTGTTTTGTTTTCTTGAGATCTCGGAATAACGTTTTTGTTTTCTCGAGATCTCGAACTAGTTATGTTGTTTTCTTGAGATCCTGAATTAATTATGTTGTTATCTTGGAATAACGGTTTTGTTTTCTCGAGATCTCGAATTAGTTGTGTTGTTTTCTCGAGATCCTGAATTAATTATGTCGTTATCTCGGGATAACAAGGTGAATCAAAAAAGGATTATATGAAGGGCCTCTCTCGGCTTCCGTAGGCACCTGTCAAGGGGTGGGATATATTAGTCAGCAAGAGAACAGTCAGTTCTTGAAGTTGATGTGTTGGAAGCAGGAAAAATGGGCAAGCGTAAGGATCTGAGCGAGTTTGGCAAGGGCCAAATCATGATGGTGAGATGACTGGGTCTGAACATCTCCAAAATGGCACATCTTGTGGGGTGTTCCAGGTATGCAGTGGTTAATACCGAACAAAAGTGGTCCAAGGATCCAAAGGACAACCAATGAACTGGCGACAGCGTCATGGGTGTCAAAGGCTCATTGATTCACATGGGGCATGAAGGCTAGCCCATATGGTTCAGTCCTACAAAAGAGCTACTGTAGCACAAACTGCTGAAAAAGTTAATGCTGACACCTTTCTGTTTTAGCCAGCGTTAACTTTTTCAGCAGTTTGTGTGACAGAAGCTTTTCTGTGGGACTGGACCACCATATGAGGTTAAATAAGAATAATGAAATTAAATGTTTTCAACATTTAAAAAAATACTATAAACAGTAATCAGTAAGCCATAATAAATGAAACAAAGTAAATATTTGGTGTGAGACGACCCTTTGCTTTAAAAAAAAGTAGTCTCCGGCACAGTGAGTGCAGTTTTATGCGGAAATGAGCTGTAGGTTTTACTGAGCATCTTACAGAACCAGCCGCAGTTCTTCTGGACACTTTGACTGTCACACTCACTTCTTCATTGTGTAGAAAAAAAGTAGCCTTCATTATGTTTTCTTTTTTAATCTGAAAAGTGCTCTCTTATGTACTGTAATATGCTGCTTAGATACTAACTTTTTTTTCCCTGTAACATTTAATTTTGTGCTGGATAAAAACGAATGTTTGGAACTCTAAAATGTTTTTGTAATGTTTTGACTTGATAATGTAGAATTCATAAAATATAACTCAATAAAGGGGTGGCACGGTGGTAGTGGTTAGCGCTGTCGCCTCACAGCAAGAAGGTCCGGGTTCGAGCCCCGTGGCCGGCGAGGGCCTTTCTGTGCGGAGTTTGCATGTTCTCCCCGTGTCCGCGTGGGTTTCCTCCGGGTGCTCCGGTTTCCCCCACAGTCCAAAGACATGCAGGTTAGGTTAACTGGTGACTCTAAATTGACCGTAGGTGTGAATGTGAGTGTGAATGGTTGTCTGTGTCTATGTGTCAGCCCTGTGATGACCTGGCGACTTGTCCAGGGTGTACCCCGCCTTTCGCCCGTAGTCAGCTGGGATAGGCTCCAGCTCGCCTGCGACCCTGTAGAACAGGATAAAGCAGCTAGAGATAATGAGATGAGATGAGATGAGATAAATCAATAAAGTTTGTATGAAAAAAATCAGGGGCTTAAGACTTTTGCACAGTACTGGATATGTGTCACATTTCTGCTTGGTTTTTCATTTCAGATTCATTTTGAGGCTAAAATTCTTGAACGATCTTGATGTTTATCAGTGATTACTGGGATTAAATTAGTGTTAGTGGGATTAGTGTTAATCTCTGGTAACGTACTGCTAATATGGATATTATACTAATATTTTTCAGGATGATGAGAAATCAGCAGGATTTTCCAGGTGCTGCAAAAAAACAAATTAATTACAAAAAAAATAATTTCTGCATATGATTTCTTAGATATACGTACGGTATATTTTAAACTTAAGACTACGGATCTTAACCAGAGCCTGTAGAACAACATTCTTCTGCTTCTGGGCCGACTCTATTCATGCTCAAATATACATCACTGTTCTCTATTTGATTTTTTTTTTCTTCATACTTGTCCTGGTGGCACCCGTCTGTCTCAAGAGACAATGGGAAGTTGCGTTATGGTTCAGTCTCTTCATGAGGTGCAGCTCTTGCTGTGACTGTACAATCCGATCCTGGATCGGCAGGGTCTGTTGCAGTTGCTACAGGAGCTGTTTCACAATCATGGCTGTATTTCTGAATAACGCCAACTAACTTCTGCAACTAGGTCTACTTTATATATGCTGGAGTTTCTTCTACCTTATTTTACAGGGACACACATACAGCCCAACCTATAGCACTAATGTCTCTTATAAGTTCTTATAAATATGTCTAAGAGGCAAATGTGGCTCAGTTTTGAACTTGTGCTCATTTCATTTAATTCCACTCTAATTATTACACTTAGATTTTACAGGTTAAATCCAGAATTGCATCTTTTTAGCACTAACTACTGTAGGTTTTACTTTGGGACGTAGACTCTACTCTCATTCACAATAGAAAGATATTTAAGTGGAAGTTTCAATTTTTTTAAACTAAGTGCCTCTGAAAGGATCCTTTATCCAGCAAAAATGTCCTCTCCGGAAATCATTCACCAAATGATGAGGTTGTAAATGATTTTTGAAGAAAACATTTGTCTCTTTTGAAGTGGAATACTGTATTCTGTTCTTGCACAGTAAAAAAAAAACCCAAAAAACAGGACTTGAAACAGATGCGAGACACATTTGATTTGCAGCGGAGCTTCACATGTGGTTGAAATGTGAAAGTCAGAAAGTGCCCTCTCCAGAAAACCAAAAGGATCGTCACCACTTCAGTTGTTATTACAGTCACTGTCGTGTACAAACATCGCTGCTGAGGATGGACTTGAAGATTTGGACTTAACATACGTCACAGACATTTCAACAGTTTTCCACTTTGTATCCCTCACTCTTGTGGACTATAAGGAAGGTGGTCAGTTTTAGAAATACACTATATATATATGCTGTCTTCTCACCACAGTAACATGCCCAGTTATTTTTGGCAGCCGAGAAACACAAAATTCTGAGGTTTGATTTTCGGACTGGGCGGCACGGTGGTGTAGTGGTTAGCGCTGTCACCTCACAGCAAGAAGATCCGGGTTCGAGCCCCGTGGCCGGTGAGGGCCTTTCTGTGTGGAGTTTGCATGTTCTCCCCGTGTCCACATGGGTTTCTTCCGGGTGCTCCGGTTTCCCCCACAGTCCAAAGACATGCAGGTTAGGTTAACTGGTGGCTCTAAATTGACCGTAGGTGTGAATGTGAGTGTGAATGGTTGTCTGTGTCTATGTGTCAGCCCTGTGATGACCTGGCGACTTGTCCAGGGTGTACCCCGCCTTTCGCCCATAGTCAGCTGGGATAGGCTCCAGCTTGCCTGCGACCCTGTAGAACAGGATAAAGCGGCTAGAGATAATGAGATGAGATGAGATTTTCGGACTATTGTGGACCCCCCAAAATTTCCCCTGATTGTGAAACAGCCCACAGAAGAAAACTGCAGCTGGATCTGGAGGGGTCATGGCTGCCTGTTGCCGTCTGCGCTCCCTTCTCTCTTTCCACTGCTGTGATCTCTTCTCCACAATCCTCACAGTGAATCTCCAGTTCCCTCAGTCTTCCATAGCAAACACCCAGTTTGCTGGGTCAATGTCACAAGACATCATGTCACGCTTGCAGACATCTTTGTAGCGTAGAACAGGTCTACCCATAGCTTGTGAGCTAGATGCAAGTTCCCTGTACAGAAGGTCCTTAAGAATCCAGCCAGCCTGCATACATCTGATGTGGCTGAGCCAGACTCATGATTCATGAATATTTGATTTCTAGACTTTGTACACTAAAACAAATAAATCTTTACAACCACAATTCCAAAAAAGTTGGGACACTGTGTAAGACGTAAATAAAAACAGAATGTGAAGATTTGCAAATCATGGAAACCCTATATTTCATTGAAAATAGCACGAAGACAACATATCAAATGTTGAAACTGAGAAATTTTATTGTTTTTTGAAAAATATATGCTCATTTTGAATTCGATATCAGCAAAATGTTTCAGAAAAGTTGGGACAGGGCAGCAAGAGACTGAAAATCTTCATCTCATCTCATCTCATTATCTCTAGCCGCTTTATCCTGTTCTACAGGGTCGCAGGCAAGCTGGAGCCTATCCCAGCTGACTACGGGTGAAAGGCAGGGTACACCCTGGACAAGTCGCCAGGTCATCACAGGGCTGACACATAGACACAGACAACCATTCACACTCACACCTACGGTCAATTTAGAGTCACCAGTTAACCTAACCTGCATGTCTTTGGACTGTGGGGGAAACCGGAGCACCCGGAGGAAACCCACGCAGACACGGGGAGAACATGCAAACTCCGCACAGAAAGGCCCTCGCCGGCCACGGGGCTCAAACCAGGACCTTCTTGCTGTGAGGCGACAGCGCTAACCACTACACCACCGTTCCGCCCGACTGAAAATCTTGTGTAATGCAAAAAAAAAAAAAAACTAATTTGGTTAATTGGTAACAGGTCAGTAAGATGATTAGGTATAAAAAGAGCATCCCAGAGAGGTGGAGTCTCTCAGACGTAACAATGGGGAGGGGTTCACTGCTCTGTGTAAGACTGTTGCATGGGCAAACAGTGCAACAATTTAACAATAACGTTCCTCAATGTAAAATTGCAAAGAATTCGGGGATCACATCAGCTATGGTAGTCAAGTCAACTTTATCAATTCAAGTCAAGTCAACTTTATTGTCAAATATGTTATACATGCTCGACACACAGCACAGATGAAATTTCAGTGCTGGTACATAATATCATTAAAAGATTCAGAGAATCTGGAGAAATCTCTGTATGCAGGAAACAAGGCTGAAAACTGACACTGGATGCCTGTGATCTTCAGGCCCTCAGGAGACACTGCATTAAAAGCAGACATGCATCTGTAATGAACATCACTGTATGGGCTCAGGAACACTTCAGAAAACCATCGTCTGTGCAAACAGTTCATTACTGCATCCACAAATGCAAGTTCAAGCCAGATATAAACAATATCCAGAAACACCGCCGCCTTCTCTGAGCCCGAGCTCTTTTATGATGGACTGAGGCAAAGTGGAAAATTGTCCCGAGGTCTGATGAATCAAAAGTAGAAATTCTTTTTAGAACTCATGGACCCCATGTCTTCTAGGCTAAAGAGGAGAGGGACCATCCGGCTTATCAGTGCACAATTCAAAAGCCAGCATCTGTGATGGTATGAGGGGGCATTAGTGCACATGACATGGGTAGCTTGTACATCTGGGAAGGCATCATTATATATACATGTTTCACAGCAATATGCTGCCATCCAGACAAAATCTTTTCAGGGAAGGCCTTCCTTCTTTCAGCAAGACAATGCCAAACCGCTTTCTATACATATGAAAACTGCATGACTCCATAGTAAAAGAGTCCAGGTGCTAAACTGGCCTGCCTGCAATCCAGACCTGTCTCCCATTTAAAACATTTGGCGCATTATGAAGCGCAAAATACGACAAAGGAGACCTCGAACTGTTGAGCAACTGCAATTGTATATCAGGTAAGAATGGGACAACATTTCTCCTTCAAAACTACAGCAATTGGTCTCCTCAGTTCCCAAACATTTACAGAGTGTTGTTAAAAGTAGAGGTGATGAGACACAGTGGTAAACACGCCCCTGTCCCAACTTTTTTGAAACGTGTTGCTGACATCAAATTCAAAATGAGCATATATTTTTTTAAAAACAGTAACATTTCTCAGTTTCAGCAATTAATATGTTGTCTTTGTACTATTTTCAATGAAATATAGGGTTTCCATGATTTGCAAATTATTATGTTCTGTTTTTATTTACAGTTTACACAGTGTCCCATTTTTTTTGGATTTGCGGTTGTACATTTTAAAAGATAATTAATGAAAGAATAAATACACCTTCTATTAAAAATCAACATACATTGAATACCATATGCAGGATGGTAAAAATACACAATATCACCTTTTTATGGCATTAAAAGAACAAAAGATTTTACTTCATAGCTCAATAAAAATATACATTATTTCATCTTCATCTTACTTTTCATCTTTTGTGTTATTTCTGTTAATTCTTCGTTGTTGTAACACTTTAGTGATCCCTGAAGGGAACATTAAGTGCTCTCTTCACTTTGAAAGAGAAATATCTTCCCTGAGAAATTGAATTATGCCTCCATGAGGATAGTCGTATTTATGGCTGCGAGCACAAATCTAATTTTGCATCGGATGTCGTGTTGGCCTCTGCTCTGTCTTGCTAGTTAGCATGGCTGAAACAAGCCGTAGCATTGTCAGGTGTTCTCCGCTCTGTTTAGCGCTGTGTATAGGGATGTTGTCTTATTGTGTTAACTCGGTTCATGGTGGACCTTCATGAAACAGCTCAATAAGGCAGATCAGTGTCTCTCTTACACAAGTGAATTCAGCGTTTTATTGAAGCAGTAGCTTAGCACTTGCATTTGTTTTCAAAATTTAAAGGTGTTTTGAGAACTGTAGTAATCAGATTGCATTTTTCGAATCTTAAGTTTATTAGAGAGCCATTGTTGATGTGATGAAGAATCTCCAAATCTCAAAACTTCAGCTTCAGTATATACTTGGAGTGGTAATGAGTGAACAAATATACAAGTTTTATTGCCACAGCACACAAGAGGAATGCACATAAACCCCATATTAGACACAATAAGCATGATTAAAACTAATAAAGAAGAAAATTAGTCTGCCTTTTTAATGTTCATTGAGTCTGAGTCTGTGGAATATCAAGGACGAGAGAAAAATCAAGGGAATGAAAAATATTTAATGAATGAATGTACAACCCCGGTTCCAAAAAAAGTTGGGACAAAGTACAAATTGTAAATAAAAACGGAATGCAATAATTTACAAATCTCAAAAACTGATATTGTATTCACAATAGAACATAGACAACATATCAAATGTCGAAAGTGAGACATTTTGAAATTTCATGCCAAATATTGGCTCATTTGAAATTTCATGACAGCAACACATCTCAAAAAAGTTGGGACAGGGGCAATAAGAGGCTGGAAAAGTTAAAGGTACAAAAAAGGAACAGCTGGAGGACCAAATTGCAACTCATTAGGTCAATTGGCAATAGGTCATTAACATGACTGGGTATAAAAAGAGCATCTTGGAGTGGCAGCGGCTCTCAGAAGTAAAGATGGGAAGAGGATCACCAATCCCCCTAATTCTGCGCCGACAAATAGTGGAGCAATATCAGAAAGGAGTTCAACAGTGTGAAATTGCAAAGAGTTTGAACATATCATCATCTACAGTGCATAATATCATCAAAAGATTCAGAGAATCTGGAAGAATCTCTGTGCGTAAGGGTCAAGGCTGGAAAATCATACTGGGTGCCTGTGATCTTCGGGCCCTTAGACGGCACTGCATCACATACAGGCATGCTTCTGTATTGGAAATCACAAAATGGGCTCAGGAATATTTCCAGAGAACATTATCTGTGAACACAATTCACCGTGCCATCCGCCGTTGCCAGCTAAAACTCTATAGTTCAAAGAAGAAGCCGTTTCTAAACATGATCCAGAAGCGCAGACGTCTTCTCTGGGCCAAGGCTCATTTAAAATGGACTGTGGCAAAGTGGAAAACTGTTCTGTGGTCAGACGAATCAAAATTTAAAGTTCTTTATGGAAATCAGGGACACCGTGTCATTCGGACTAAAGAGGAGAAGGACGACCCAAGTTGTTATCAGCGCTCAGTTCAGAAGCCTGCATCTCTGATGGTATGGGGTTGCATTAGTGCATGTGGCATGGGCAGTTTACACATCTGGAAAGACAACATCAATGCTGAAAGGTATATCCAGGTTCTAGAGCAACATATGCTTCCATCCAGATGACGTCTCTTTCAGGGAAGACCTTGCATTTTCCAGCATGACAATGCCAAACCACATACTGCATCAATTACAGCATCATGGCTGCGTAGAAGAAGGGTCCGGGTACTGAACTGGCCAGCCTGCAGTCCAGATCTTTCACCCATAGAAAACATTTGGCGCATCATAAAACGGAAGATATGACAAAAAAAGACCTAAGACAGTTGAGCAACTAGAATCCTACATTAGACAAGAATGGGTTAACATTCCTATCCCTAAACTTGAGCAACTTGTCTCCTCAGTCCCCAGATGTTTACAGACTGTTGTAAAGAGAAAAGGGGATGTCTCACAGTGGTAAACATGGCCTTGTCCCAACTTTTTTGAGATGTGTTGTTGTCATGAAATTTAAAATCACCTAATTTTTCTCTTTAAATGATACATTTTCTCAGTTTAAACATTTGATATGTCATCTATGTTCTATTCTGAATAAAATATGGAATTTTGAAACTTCCACATCATTGCATTCCGTTTTTATTTACAATTTGTACTTTGTCCCAACTTTTTTGGAATCGGGGTTGTATGAGGAGTAAATGTGTCACATTTGTATAGAATTGTGGTTCAGACAGAAACATGGTGACATACAAACAAGGGGTCCACAAAGATGTTGATGACCTTCGCCAACTTTTGTTTTCGCCTCCATTTGTTTTTCTCTTCCCGACGTAACTCAGAAAGTAGTGATCTTGGCTGCAGGAGTGGAATCCAATGTGGTCTTCTGCTGTTGCATGCTGAGATGCTTTTCTGTTCACCACAGTTGTAAAGAGTGATTATATGAGTTACTATATTCTTCCTGGCAGCTCAAACTGCTCAATCTGGCCATTTTCCTCTGACCTCTCTTATCAGCAAGGTGTTTGTTTCCACCCACAGAACTGTCGCTCACTCACTTGCTCAGTGTTTTTTGTTTTTCGCACCATTCTGTGTAAATTCTAGAGACTGTTGTGTGTAAAAACCCCAGGAGATCAGCAGTTTCTGAAATACTCAAACCAGTCCATCTGGCTCAAACCAACACCCATGCCACAGTGAAAGAAAGTCACACTTTGAGATCACATTTTTTCCCATTTTGATGTTTGAAGTGAACATTCATCATTGTTCGTCCATTCTGGTTGAGATGCCCCGAACAACCTCACTCCACACCACGGGCGCAGATAGAGGGGGGGACGGGGGGGATTCGTCCCACCCAGATTTAAATTCACCTCATTCGGTCCCCCCCCACTTATAGGGAGGAAAAAATGTCTATGCTGTCTTTCTTTGCATAAGGCAAACCTCACGGAAAAATCAAAAGACTAATTACCATTCGGTTTATTGAGGTGCACAGCAGTACATACATAGTTGCAACTGCGCAGACTGCACAGGTTGCGAGCTCAAGCTTGGTTGCTATGGTTACCCACAACAAGTTTGACAAGCATATCGGGGACAGCTCCTCCTAGTTCAGGACCTCAACACGGCATGATGAAGGGTGCCAAAAGGCAGAAAACGATTGCATCGTTTTTTCAAAAGTAAACTGTGCCTTACTTTATCATATCACCTTGCAATTTTTTGATTGTCTGTTCGAAGTAATGTCGTAGTGAAAGTAAAATCGTATGGAGTAGAGATGCCTTTCTGGTAGCCTCCTTCTTTCGGTGGCAGCCTGTAGATACAGTGCTCAGAAGGCAGTTTTAATGTTTAATCTGGCGTTCCCTGCCATAATTTCAGCGAGCATATTGTTTCATAAGGAAACTTTGCGAAGAGTTGTTGACTGACTGCCGCTCACGCAACACACAGGCATAGTTAGAAAGTCAGGATGCACTGGTTTACACTTTACACACACACACACGTAGCCCAGCCTCTCGCTATGTTTAACAGTTGGAACTTAGCGGTTTTAAAACTAGTTTTGCAATTTCTGTGCGTGATGATAATGTGTAAACTTTGGATTTCCATAGGCTATGTTAAAATGTTATCATTGTCCTCGCCTGCAGGTAGTTCCTGGTGATGGCAGTGAGGGAGGTGAAATAACATGTATACACACTACCGTTCAAAAGTTTGGGGTCACCCAGACAATTTTGTGTTTTCCATGAAAAGTCACACTTTTATTTACCACCATAAGTTGTAAAATGAATAGAAAATATAGTCAAGACATTTTTCTGGCCATTTTGAGCATTTAATCGACCCCACAAATGTGATGCTCCAGAAACTCAATCTGCTCAAAGGAAGGTCAGTTTTATAGCTTCTCTAAAGAGCTAAACTGTTTTCAGCTGTGCTAACATGATTGTACAAGGGTTTTCTAATCATCCATTAGCCTTCTGAGGCAATGAGCAAACACATTGTACCATTAGAACACTGGAGTGAGAGTTGCTGGAAATGGGCCTCTATACACCTATGGAGATATTGCACCAAAAACCAGACATTTGCAGCTAGAATAGTCATTTACCACATTAGCAATGTATAGAGTGGATTTCTGATTAGTTTAAAGTGATCTTCATTGAAAAGAACAGTGCTTTTCTTTCAAAAATAAGGACATTTCAAAGTGACCCCAAACTTTTGAACGGTAGTGTATGTATATATATATATATATATATATATATATATATATATATATATATATACGCACACATACATACACAAAATGGAATCATTTGCTGACAGCTCAGTCCCCCCCAGTTCAAAAATCCTATCTGCGCCCCTGCTCCACACTCTCCGGTCTATTATCGCATTAACAAGATCCACCCTGTCAATTCCTGAATCTCTTGCAATCATATCTGAGAATGTCATTTTCCTTGAATGGACAGAGTTTCCATTAAAGGAGAGATTGGATCATCTCGCCCTTTGCTCATTGGCAGTGACTGATGAATTGGAGACGGTGCTTTGTCAGCTTCTAGGAGATTGGGGAAAGTTTGCCATATATCCACTCACATGTGGCGTGCTCTAACCAGTGAATGTTTTGGACATGTTGAAGTGGATTAGTGTATGTCCCACCTAGCCACTGTTGTTGTCACGTTGTTAGTGTCCATGTCTCAGATCCATAAAGCAGAATCTGTTCGATCAACATTTCAAACAGATACATACATGTCAACCTTTGGTCAATCAAACCTGTATAACCAACCTCCAAAATCCGTATTTCCCTTATAAAACCCGTATAAGATGCAAATTAAAATAAAATAATTTACCTAAAATTTGAATGATAATTAACAATGATATATCCCAGTTACTTTTTATTCAATATTAATAACAACAAACCTTCAGAATGAATACAAAGCTCCAATGTTTGACAAAAACACAAAGTGTTATCAGCGTAGTTACGAAGGAAATACTTCGTTGTTTGGAGACAGGTTTCACCGAGCGGCTATTATGCGCGAGACTTCATATTAGCCACAAAGTCAGGAAAATCTGTTTGTAAAATTACGTTATAATGACCAAATACAATGAAAAGTATTTTTCCAGTCTCACCTGTGAAAGATAATCCCATGTGATCTCGTTTGGACGGTAAACCTGTTGGTACAGTTAAACGCAGCACATGAATGAGGCATCTTTATTCTCGGCTACTGTCTAGACGCTATACCAGAGACGGTTGAAGAATCTCCACTTTGCCACATCCAATATGGCGGCGAGGATGACGTATGATTCTACGCAGAAGGCGGCGTCTATGTTTATATTTCTATGACTTCACGGTTGGCGGGATTCTCGCAATGCGGTGTGCGCATGATCAAAAGTGGAACGAAGTCTCGCTACCACAAGATAATGCGCGATTTCATAAGACTCTTTACTGGCTGTCTGTGGTGTACAGTACGTTTGTAAATGTTATGCGCTCTTTTATCATCGTGGGAATTGATTATAGCTCTAAATAAATAGTGAAGTTTTTTTAAAGAATCCATATAACTTTATTTATACGCCCGTATACTACGTTTATTGAATCAAATCCGTATAAAATACGGACATTCCGTATAGGTTGACGTGTATGCAGATAGGGCTTCTTCTTGTAAGCAAGGCTAGAGTGCCATATCTTGTTGAGCTTGTTACATGCTGCCCACGCTAATGCCTTATGAGATTTGTGAACATTAACTGAAGCTCGTGAGTTTATGCATTGTGCTGCTGTCAAGGGATTGGCCGATTTAGAGAACTGCATCAAACAGCAGGTGGATGATGGGTGTTCCTAATAAAGTGGTCAGTGAGGGTATGTCCCATATGTTATTTCATAGTTTTGATGTCTTCATGTCACTATGTTCTATGATGTAGTAAATAGTCAAAATCTATCTTGAAAAAGCTATAAATGAGTAGGGGTGTCCAAACTTTTGACTGGTAATTATATATAATGTGCTTATTGTGATGCTTAATTTTACACACTAGCATCCTGCCTCTGAGTGCACATTACAGGTTTAGTGTATTGAGAAATGTTTTTGATGTTGACTTGATTTTATTGGAACAATCTAGAGCTAATCTCATCCCAAAAGGCCAAAAACCTTCAGGCACATCACATATTTATGTAAGTTTTACTGTTAATATTAGCATGAGTGTATCTGCGTTTAATAAAGCACTCATTTCGAGTCCCACTGGGATCTGAGAGTGAGCTGGTAATGGGTTCCAGACAGATTTAGCTTTCTTTATTTCATTGCTATAATAGTGATTAAACTGTAATAAGGCATGAGAAACTCAGACACCTCTGATGGTCAGTGTAGATCAGTAGCGGCTGGTAGTCTTTCAAACAGGGGAGGCTGGTCGGTTACGATATTTCCAGATTTTAAAAGAAAAAACACATCAATTTTGCCCATACTCTTGCCTCTGATCTGGCTGATTGTTGGCAGCGTCACAAACTGTGAAATAACAGGTTCTTTTGGCCCATTAGCCTACTGTCCAATATACATGATGGTGGTGTTGGGGGGAGGGGGGTATATTTTAACATTTTATATTTTAAAATTGTGGCATGTTGTTTAAAAATTGATCATTATTGAAAGCAGCTCTTTGTCAGGAACCTCAGCAGTAACAGCAGAGTGTTCTGGAATAGGCACAAGCACTGACCTTGGGGAGCCAAACATAGAGCTGGGTGCCACACATTTCATTCAATGACTCTTTCCCTATATTTTACTTATTTTGACTGAGAAATGTTTTATTGACAATTTTGATAACCCTTCACTTTTAATCCAGGTCTGTAGTGTGAAATGTTCTCGGCTGTGTTTTTGTTTAAAAATGTTTTCCAAATTGTAGCTGTGCTTAATTCATATCCAGAAAAATATATATTCCAATATAATATACTCAGCATAAACATTTTAAATAGATTCTATATTTTTGGTCCATCCATGACATATTACTAAAGTAGCCTATTTACTGTTGTTGATGTGGGTCACTTGCTGTTAGCCAATTCACTTTCTCGTACCAGGAGAGCTGAAAGGAACGAGTATTATTCCCTACCTTTTTCACCAAGTCAATCTGAGGCGTTGGTCTACCCTGCTCTTTAATTTTATTTTTTTCCTCGAAAGGAAGACTGGCAAATGGCTTCGCCAAAATTAAATCAGCAATGCTTGGCATCCGTGTGCAGCTTTCTTGCTAGCTGACTAGCCCCCTCAAGTTCAAGTTCAGTCACTCAAATAAACGAAATTTCTGGAACTAAGATAGCAAACTTGACAACACTATATTTACACTTTATTTACAATGAAAATATATACAAACTAAAAAAGCTGGTAGAAACCGTATGTAATGAATGAAATCGAAATGTAAGCTGATCTCTTACAATACACCACAGCACTTGCGAATCCGCATGGGACTGAACTGAAATTCACCGCTGCCAAAAACGAGCTGTCAATCAAAGAAAATATCCGGCCGCTTTCACCAATCACCAGTCTCCTCGCGGAAACTGCCATATCCCTCCCACTATGAGGCTGGGAGTCCGTGAGCGGGCATTTTCGCAATATTTGTCCAATAACCGTCTTGCATTTTGAGATTGACAAGCGCATAGCTCCCAAATGTCGTTGAAGTCCACTGAGGCTGGGAGTCCATGAGACTCCGTGGGCGGGCATTTTCGCAGTATTTGTCCAATAACCGTCTTGCATTTTGAGACTGAAAAGCGCATAGCTCCCAAATGCCATTGAAGTCCACTGAGGCTGGGAGTCCGTGGGCGGGCGTTTTCACAGTATTTGTCCAATAACCGTCTTGCATTTTGAGATTGAAAAGCGCATAGCTCCCAATGCCATTGAAGTCCACTGAGGCTGGGCTGCATCGCGCTGTCACGAGGGGGAAAAACTCACGCGCACATTAGGCGAACTGGGGAAAGTTATAACGGAATGATTTCGCACTGTAGTTGGGTTGAGCACATATATTTCTATGATTCTGGATCTGAAATAGCAATGTTATAAGGTCGGCTATAACATAAGCCTAGCGCAATTCATTCTACACGATGTTCGTCATTTTTAGAGGAGGCTGAGCCTCCCTCGTTGTCTTAGAGCAATCGCCCGTGGTGTAGATCGATCGATCTATCTATCTATCTATCTATCTATCTATCTATCTATCTATCTATCTATCTATCTATCTATCTATCTATCTATCTCCAGTAAGAACTTTATCATGGTCAGGATCGTGCTGCTGGATCTGCCACTCCGTGGCAGGGCATCACACACATTCACACACTCATTTGCACCTAGGGGCTTATAACACCACCTTGTCATAACACCTTGGGGTTGGCCTAATGGCTAGGGAAGCAGCTTGGGGACCAAAAGGTCATTGGTTTGATTCCCTGGACCAGCAGGAATGGCTGAAGTGCCCTTGAGCAAGGCACCTAACCCCAGGCTGCTCTGGGTATGTTGTATGTTGCTCTGGATAAAGGCGTCTGCTAAATGCCTTATGCGTCCTTGTCATTGATTATTTTCCTAAAACAGCATTCTCTTGAGTGTTTTATTCCTTACAAAATGTGCTTTAAGAACTGAGTGCTGAATAATAAGCTGGGACTTGAAAAGTGCTCCATGTGTTTAGTCAGAAGACAACTGGATTCGGCTTCATCTTTGATTTTTATCCTGAACAACTTGCAAGATATGAAGCTAAATGTAAACATGCTGGTACAGACATTTCAAGCTCACTTGTTTCCTTTTGTTTCCTTAATTTCTACACCAAATTACATTAATCCCTTCTGCTCCCTACAGAAAAACATCAGTACTGAGAGTACAGGCCTGTCCAAACAGGAAGCGTGCATGTGTGTGGTTTTGCTACACTAATTTGATCCGATCTTGCTGGAATGTGAGCAATTATCAGCAATTCTGCTTATTTTCTGGCTCCGTGACTGTGCCAATGAAGCAGAGAGAGACGTGTAACGTTTAATGTATTCACCCAAACACACAGTCACTTACACTAACAATGGAGGTCAATGATATTTCATGGACTCCCTGCATCCGTACAAGAAGTAATTGTGTGTGTGTGTGTGTGTGTGTGTGTGTGTGTGTGTGTGTGTACGCAGGCATGGGTCAGCCTTCTCACACGCCATAATTCAAACATCTCCTGAAATCTCTTCACACTATCAGCAGATTTAAAAAGCCGACCTCACCGGGGCTGCCGACAGAGAAAAGGGCAGCTTCTGACTTTGATAAAGGCCAGCTTTCTTGATCTCTCTGTCTTTTTCTTTTCCTCATTCACGCTCTTTCTCTCTCACACACATACATGCTTGTTAATGTTAATGTCAGTGTCAATAAGGAGTCCGTAGCCAGCATTCACAGTTGTGAAACGAGACATTTCAGAAGAGACTGATGTTGTGTTGCTTTCTATTAACATGCAGAAGTTTGAGCTTTCCAAGTTGGTCATTTAAACACGGAGAAAAACTTTAGCTTTGCATTTGTTTTGGTGTATAACAAAAAATTAAACACCTGATTGTTCTGAATTGTTAAAATACTTTACATACTTCTATATACTTACGTGTGTGTGTGTATGTATATATGAGTGTTTAGTCTATGTCTAGTTCTTATCTAGAGTGTTTATACTGTTTATATTGTTTGTTTGAGTGTTTAGTCTGTCTAGTTCTTATCTAGTGTTTATACTGTTTATATTGTCTATGAGTGTTTAGTCTTTGTCTAGTTCTTATCTAGTGTTGATACCAGTGGCGGCTGGTAGTCTTTCAAACAGGGGAGGCTGGTCGGTTATGATGTTTCCAGATTTTAAAAGAAAAAACAAAAAACACATCAATTTTGCCCATACTCTTGCCTCTGATCTGGCTGATTGTTGGCAGCGTCACAAACTGTGAAATAACAGGTTCTTTTGGCCCATTAGCCTACTGTCCAATATACATGATGGTGGTGTTGGGGGGGGGGGGGGGGTATATTTTAACATTTTATATTTTAAAATTGTGGCATGTTGTTTAAAAATTGATCATTATTGAAAGCAGCTCTTTGTCAGGAACCTCAGCAGTAACAGCAGAGTGTTCTGGAATAGGCACAAGCACTGACCTTGGGGAGCCAAACATAGAGCTGGGTGCCACACATTTCATTCAATGACACTTTCCCTATATTTTACTTATTTTGACTGAGAAATGTTTGATTGACAATTTTGATAACCCTTCACTTTTAATCCAGGTCTGTAGTGTGAAATGTTCTTGGCTGTGTTTTTGTTTAAAAATGTTTTTCAAATTGTAGCTGTGTTTAATTCATATCCAGAGAAATATATATTCCAATATAATACCGGTATACTCAGCATAAACATTTTAAATAGATTCTATATGCCCTTGTGAAATTGTGCAGGCCATCAAAGCCCACGTTTGACCAAATCATGGATCCAGGTTTAATCAAGAGGCATGGCCAACAATACATTTTCCTTGTCACTGAACTTGCTGTTAGCCAATTCACTTTCTCGTACCAGGAGAGCTGAAAGGAACGAGTATTATTCCCTACCTTTTTCACCAAGTCAATTTGAGGCGTTGGTCTATCCTGCTCTTTAATTTTAATTTTCTCCTCGAAAGGAAGACTGGCAAATGGCTTCGCCAAAATTAAATCAGCAATGCTTGGCATCCGTGCGCAGCTTTCTTGCTAGCTGACTAGCCCCCTCAAGTTCAAGTTCAGTCACTCAAATAAACGACATTTCTGGAACTAAGATAGCAAACTTGACAACACTATATTTACACTTTATTTACAATGAAAATATATACAAACTAAAAAAGCTGGTAGAAACCGTATGTAATGAATGAAATCGAAATGTAAGCTGATCTCTTACAATACACCACAGCACTTGCGAATCCGCATGGGACTGAACTGAAATTCACTGCTGCCTGTCTATATTTGAAACAAGCTGTCAATCAAAGAAAATATCCGGCCGCTTTCACCAATCACCAGTCTCCTCGCGGAAAGCTTTGCCATGTCCCTCCCACTGTGAGGCTGGGAGTCCGTGGGAGTCCGTGGGCGGGCGTTTTCGCAGTATTTGTCCAATAACCGTCTTGCATTTTGAGATTGAAAAGCGCATAGCTCCCAAATGCCATTGAAGTCCACTGAGGCTGGGCTGCATCGCGCTGTCACGAGGGGGAAAAACTCACGCGCACATTAGGCGAACTGGGGAAAGTTATAACTGAATGATCTCGCACTGTAGTTGGGTTGAGCACATATATTTCTCTGATTCTGGATCTGAAATAGCAATGTTATAAGGTCGGCTATAATATAAGCCTAGCGCAATTCATCCTACACGATGTTCATCATTTTTAGAGGAGGCTGAGCCTCCCTCGTTGTCTTAGAGCAATCGCCCGTGGTTGATACTGTTTATATTGTTTGTTTGAGTGTTTAGTCTATGTCTAGTTCTTATCTAGAGTGTTTATACTGTTTATATTGTTTGTTTGTTTTTCAATTATTCTATTTTTATTTTTATTTATTGCATTGCCTGTTTGCACCGTGGGTCAGAGAGGACTGAAATTTCATCTGTGCTGTATGTCGAGCACGTATAGCATATTTGACAATAAAGTTGACTTGACTTGACTTGACTTGACTATATTATAAGTATTTTAATTTGGTGTCTGATGGTGGTTTGGCATTTGGAGACTTGGAAACCCTATAATTGTACTTTTTTTCTTGTAATTCACTGTGGCAGCGGGGGCGTGGTCAAGCATCGGTCTGTGACGGGAGGGTGGAGCCGGGGAAGGTGAGTGGCAGATTCGCTACACCTGACGGTAATTAACCTGTGTTTTGTGTGTGTTTTCCCAGTAAACCACTCCCTATTTTAAGAGGCTGAGAGAGAGCAGAGGTAGCGCGACCCGGGAGTGGAGGCTGAGAGTGTGTCTGTGTGCTGCGAGTTCTTTTAAACTGAAAAGTTTATTAATAAAATACACTGTTACTTCCTCCAAACGTTGTCCTGCCGTCCTCTGTGCTCCACCCACGCATTGTCCGCGCTACATTCACCAACAGGGATCCTTTGGGATTTTTTTGTTTTGTTTTGTTTGCCTCTCTTACCCACTTCGTCACTGTACATGGGGGCAAAATAAATTTTGGCTCCTCTTCCAGGCATGTTTGTAACAGTTCCAGTTGGTCTCCACTTTTTTTATTATTGTCCTAACAGTAGAAATTTACATTTTCAGGCGAGTACTTTTTTTAAGAACCATCCCCTGACTTTTAAAGGTCAACACACTTCTTCTCCCTCATTTGTTTTGTGTGTTCTCTTATTTTTCCCATGTTGATGTTGAGGGAATTTGGCCTCTGCGTCACCTCATATTTGTTCCCCAGTTAATCAGGAAGTCATGGATTACAGCTTGAAAGTTCCTACACACTCCAGTCAGCTCAAACATACTGTACAATTTAAATGTGCATGCTTCAGTTACATTGTGTTCACTATCGTTTCCAGGGCTGCCGATAATAGTGTCACATATGTTTTTATTCTTGAAAGTAATTCTTTCTTGATGAATGATTTGTTTTCCTCTGAATAAATTTATTTCAATTAAAGGTTGGATTTTTCTCTTTTTTTTCAGTGTGAAATGAAGCGATTTCACCAAAAGGTGGATTTTTTCTAACCTTTTTTTTACTAATCTTTACAAGGGGTGCCAATAATTATGGAGGGCACTGTATATTGCTTGGGGCAAAAGGATTAATGATGATTGTTCAGAGTGTGTGTGCAATTTTAACTTTTTTTTGTGTGTGTCAACAGGGAATTCTATTATTCCTGGATTTGTTGGTGGATCCATAACTAATCCATTGGTGCATTTCCAAGTTCCAGGTAGAATGGAAAAGCAAAATGTATGGTTTGAGGACAGCAAGGTGGCATGTCTCAGCTCCAGGGTCTGTTTTTCAATCCTGATATTGGGGTGGGGCGGCACGGTGGTGTAGTGGTTAGCACTGTCGCCTCACAGCAAGAAGATCCGGGTTCGAGCCCTGTGGCCGGCGAGGGCCATTCTGTGCGGAGTTTGCATGTTCTCCCCGTGTCCGCGTGGGTTTCCTCCGGGTGCTCCGGTTTCCCCCACAGTCCAAAGACATGCAGGTTAGGTTAACTGGTGACTCTAAATTGACTGTAGGTGTGAATGTGAGTGTGAATGGTTGTCTGTGTCTATGTGTCAGCCCTGTGATGACCTGGCGACTTGTCCAGGGTGTACCCCGCCTTTCTCCCGTAGTCAGCTGGGATAGGCTCCAGCTTGCCTGCGACCCTGTAGAACAGGATAAAGCGCCTAGAGATAATGAGATGAGATGAGATCTTGGGGTGACCATCTGTAGTTTTCCAGTAAAAATCAACACCAGTAGCTGGATCAGCTACTTGAAAGTGTCCTTAGATGTGAATTAGAAGAAGAAGAAGCCTTTATTTATCACACATACAGTCAAGCACAGTGAAATTCCTCCTCTGCATTCAATCTATCTGAAGCAGTGAACACATACAAGTGAGCAACAAGCACACACACACATACCCAGAGCAGTGGGCAGCTATGCTACATCACCCAGGGAGCAGGTAGGGGTTAGATGCCTTGCTCAAGGGCATTTCAGCCATGATACATAGGAAGGAGAAAGTGCTCTTCATTCACTCAACTCCCCTTACATTTTTCCTGCTGGTCCTGGGAATCAAACCAGCAACCCTTTGGGCCCAAGATTACATCTCCAACCTTCATGGCTGCCCCATGGCCTGAAAGTTAGTGTGAATGTGTATGTGTGTATGGACTAGCATCCTATCCAGGGTGTATTCCCACCTCACACCCACTGTTCCCAGGAGAGACTCTGGCTCCACACCCTTGACCAGGATAAGGCACTTCCTGAAGATGAGTGACTAAGCTGTATCAGCACGCATATAATTTGACAGTTTTCTCAGCTTGTATCTGAGGACTTGAAGCTGTTTTATTAATGCATGTGCATATCTTTAAGCAAGCTCTGCTGACTCAATTGTGACCCATTGACCCTGTCCCCACTTTATGCTGAACTTTATGCTGCATGTTGACCTGAGATATTTTCTGATTCCCCTCACACACATATTTTAATATTCTTATTTGCGTCAGAGTCTTACGTGTTCTGAGTAGTTCTCAGTCAGCAGTTCTCACTGTGCAAGTGATGGACTGAGAGATCAAATCCCAGGACTCCCAGAGAACCACTGTTGGGCTTTTGAGCAAGATTGGCACTTGAGTGGATGATCTTCCCTGGATACTGTGAACTATTGGAACAGACTTAAGGCTCTCAACCTCTATTCCTTACAAAGGCGCTGTGAGCGATACGCCATTATCTTGATTTGGAAGATCCAGAACAACCTTGTACCCAATTGTATCAATATTGAGTTCAGTGAATCTGCTAGAAGAGGAATGACATGTATCAGACCTTTTGGCAACTCATGGTACAGTAGTGTCAACATGATGATATTCAACTCTTTTTCATCAGTCACACTAGCTCTCTACAATGTGGTGCCAGTAAACATCAAGGCAATCCCTATCCTGATGATGTTCAAGACAGAACTTGATAAATGGCTCAGATCATTCCCTGACACCCCACCTACACCCGGGTACCTTGAAGTGAATAGGAACTAGTTGTTGGAGTGGATTGGTAGCAAGTGTTAATAGCTGCTGCCCTGGGAATTGGTGGTGGATATATGTGATATGCTTGGCCTGAGTGATCAAGCTCAAAGCCAATCCAAGGTAAGGTACTGCTGCTGGAATCATAAAGACTCTCCAGTTGCTCATCTCAGGACTTTTATTCACACTTCATCTGCTCATTCTGTTACACCTGGATAGTACTATTATCATTTATAATTCCACTATCTGGTGTTTCCCAGAAGAGGCCAAATTCCCTTTTGAGTCTGGCTTCTCTCAAGGTTTCTTCCTCATATCATCTCGTAGAGTTTTTCTTCACCACTGTCACCTCTGGCTTGCTCATTAGGATCTACGTCCGGATAATAATGCAAATACAAAGACAAAGGAAGCAATTATTCCACACATGACCTGTTAATTATAGCATACTGTCTCACATTACAGTCATTATATAACTGGGATGTAACCAAAAACAAAGATGTAATTTGGAATGAGCAGATGATGTGTCATAAACAGATATAGATACAAATAGGATAGGATGCCACAATAAAAGTCGGAAGGTTTTTACTTTCATGCTGGTTCATGGGGAAGCCATGGCTTAATGGTTACAGAAGAAGCTTTGCGACCAAAACATTGCCGGTTTGATTCCCTGGACCAACAGGAATGGTTGAAGTGCCCTTGAGCAAGACACCTAACTTCCAGGTGCTCCCCAGGCTGCTCTGGGTATGTTATATATCGCTCTGAAGAAGGGTGTCTACTAAATGCCTGTAACGTATGAGTGACTAGCAAAAATCAGAGCTGAAATTCAAACACAATGATGACAGCACTGCAATTTTTACTGTATCCTTTGAGACTTTTTCTTTACTGTTATCCTGTGTTTCCAGGGGCATAGCGTAAGGGTTCTTTTTTTTTTTTTAAGTGTAACTTCACCTTTAGCTCAGAGTTGCATCAATTTGAAAAATATTAAAAAGTGGGAAAAGGGTTGAGAGAGAAGCAGGGAGGGCCTGAGGAGGGGGGCAGAGTGGGTATGGATGTGGATGTGTGAGGCAGGAGTTGCTCAATGAGTTTCAATTAGCACATGAGCGCAATTTCACAGACTCCCATTCAAGGGTGGGGACTGGGTGAGGTGGGCCACCTACCTCTCATTAGAGTGCGTTAACATCCATCAATCCATCCATCATTTGTAACCGCTTATCCTGTACAGGGTCGCAGGCAAGCTGGAGCCTATCCCAGCTGACTATGGGCAAGAGATGGGGTACACCCTGGACAAGTCGCCAGGTCATTGCAGGGCAGTGTGTTAACATTTTCGTAAAAAAAAAAATCATGACATAGAGAAGTACCAAACAGTCAACTCATATTATTTAGTGTATAGCTAAAAAAAAATGTTTAAGTGTGGAGTACTTCTTTAAAAACCTCTTCTGGTTTAGGCCACACAGATATATAGATATTTAAAACACTAAACGGATACAGTTAGTAGCAGTGAGTTACACTTTTATATCCATAATACTCCAAATTGTGGGGGGGGGCATGGTGGTGTATTGGTTAGCACTGTCGCCTCACAGCAAGAAGGTTCTGGGTTCGAGCCCCGTGGCCGACGAGGGCCTTTCTGTGTGGAGTTTGCATGTTCTCCCCGTGTCCGCATGGGTTTCCTCCGGGTGCTCCGGTTTCCCCCACCGTCCAAAGACATGCAGGTTAGGCTAATTGGTGGCTCTAAATTGACCGTAGGTGTGAATGTGAGGGTGAATGGTTGTTTGTCTCTATGGCTACATCCACACGGCAACGAGATTTTTTTTTTTAGCAGGTAAAAAAAATATCGCGTCCACATGGGCAACGGATCAGTAAAATATCAGGTCCATATGGCAACGCAACGCTTGCTGAAAACGATGCAATACACATGCCACACCTCTACGTGCGCTGTAAGACGGTCCCATCGGAGACACCAGAACAATAGAAGAAGAAGTAGGATGCATGCGCATGTAACGGGTTTATTTTTTTCCACTTGACATTGTGTGTAGTGGTGGGGAAATTCTGCGCTGGCCCTTTAAGAGTGCAGGTAGTTATGGGAACGAGGCGCTGGCCTCTTTCAGTTCGTTTTGGAAATAAAGCGCCAATGCCACTGGACGTTTGCAGCCCGTCCTCAGCAGTGTATTTGTGTCTCATTTCTTCAGAATAAAAAGACTGGTGAACAACACAATGCAACGTCTGCTACACGCATAAACCCCTTCTTCTACCCGGCGTGAAGCACTCACAGGAACAAACACACAACAACAAGAAGAAGACGGCTGCGACTACGCGAGGAAATCATGCCTTCTGTGTGTACAAATTAGTTTTATTAGTGTGCATAGTTTTATATAACTTAATTTTCTTATTGTGTGTGAACATTTTGAAAAGCATTTTTATACAATTTATATAACTTTTCATATTGTGTGTGAACATTTTGAAAAGCAGTCTTATCCAATAAAAAAAGAAATTCAAGAAATGGTTCAGTTACTTGTTTATTTAAAAGAAAAGCTGTATGCAAAAGTGAATGCAATGCAGTGGTTCATACAAAACAGTCTGTTGAAGGGTCTTCTGACCCTTTTCCCCTCTGCCTCCATTATAGTCAGGTAACTGTTGCTTTGTGTGGAAGGCTGTACTTTCTGTTCATCAAAGCAGGTGTAAATTGTCTGTCTGGCAGGTCAGTCAGGTTAATGTGTAAACAATTTCAATTTCTGTTGTTACGAATGATGCACGCGAGAGTGCTGCTTGTTCTAGTCATGTGGTTGTGACGTCATCATAAACAAATCCGTTCTACTCATCCAGACGACTTCGCAACGGCTCCATTGCCAGATTTTTTCACTCTGGAACCCGTTCTCAAAAGATTTTGTTTTGGGTGCCCCAAAACGCCGGTGCCGTGTGGACGCCAGGCCAAAACGATAAACAATTTTATCAGATTCACCTGAATCCGTTGCCGTGTGGACAGGGCCTATGTTTCAGCCCTGTGATGATCTGGCAACTTGTCCAGGGTGTACCCTACCTCTCACCCATAGTCAGCTGGGATAGGCTCCAGCTTGCCTGCAACCCTGCACAGGATAAGTGGTTACAGATAATGGGTGGATGGATGTACTCCAAATGTTCAAAGTGGATTTTCCCAAGTTCTGATCTTCAAGTACTTCCAAGTGAAGCACTTCTAAGTGCTTCAGCTTGGAAAACCATAGAAGCCCAGAGCAAAGTTATATGTGTATGGTAAGTTTCTGAAAGTGTTAAGCATATTAATAAAATCTACAGGAATTTTTCTGTGTGATAAACAACAAAAAATAATGCACAATGCAGGCCACCTAAATTATTCATCTTTGTCTATAAAAATGATCTGTAAGAATGATTTTATGTGAGTGAATTTGTGCTGAAATCAGCAGTTACAAATTTGAAAGCACCAATAGCAAAGCTACATATCGCCTAAAATCAAGCAAATAATGCAATGGGAATTCTGTATTGGGTGGCACGGTGGTGTAGTGGTTAGCGCTGTCGCCTCACAGCAAGAAGGTCCTGGGTTCGAGCCCCGGGGCCGGCGAGGGCCTCTCTGTGCGGAGTTTGCATGTTCTCCCTGTGTCCGCGTGGGTTTCCTCCAGGTGCTCCGGTTTCCCCCACAGTCCAAAGACATGCAGGTTAGGTTAACTGGGGACTCTAAATTGACCGTAGGTGTGAGTGTGAATGGTTGTCTGTGTCTATGTGTCAACCCTGTGATGACCTGGCGACTTGTCCAGGGTGTACCCCGCCTTTCGCCCGTAGTCAGCTGGGATAGGCTCCAGCTTGCCTGCGACCCTGTAGAAGGATAAAGCGGCTAGAGATAATGAATGAATGAATGAATGAATTCTGTATTGCCTGTGTGTGGCCATATCATTGTGACATCCATCAGATATGTTTTACCGTATGTCTGAGAACTCTGGCAAGTTCCCAGCTTGGAATTCCAAGTTGACTGAATGTTATATTACACTTTTCCGTGTCAGGTTTTTCAGAGTATAATGGATAACATATACAAATGTATGGTACACTGATCATCCACTTTAATTGGAACTTGTTCTTGATTCTAAGGTCCCTGTTCTTGGCTGCAGGAGTGGTACCCAATGTGGTCTTCTGCTGTTGCATGCTGAGATGCTTTTCTGCTCAACATGGTTGTAAAGAGTTGCTATGAGCTGCGATATCCTTCCTGGCAGGCTTGTAGTACTCGAGTCCAACTAGTGCCCTAATTTTAAGGACTCGTGACTTGACTTGGACTTGAGCACTGATGACTCGGACTTGGACTCGGGCTCGTGCATTAACTGCATTCAGACTCGTAAATTGGAGACGAGGACTCTGATTTTTTCTTTTTGTTTTGTAAAATGCCATAATAATTTGACATAAGATATTTATATTTACATTAATTGCTAATTTTGTGCAAGAGAATGCACATTCACCTGCTCACACATCATGTTCAGGAATAAACTAACGTTAACGGCGCTAAAATGCCTGGAGAAACGCCCCTAGGATTGTCCGCTTTGCTTATACAGACTTCTCATGCAGTGGGAAAAAATGCACTGCTATGTGTTCCATATGTAGAAGAACTATCGAGGAGACGACGGGGACGACCTCGAACTTCAATCATCATTTGGTAACACTCCACCCAGAGAAGGAAGTGACACGCTATGTTCATTGCCCTGTTGATAGCGGGGCTTGCTTGCTGAGTGATGAACTAGCTAGTGTTAACCCTCTCTCATGTTATTTGCCCTGTTGATAGTGGGCGGGGCTTGCTGAGCGGTGAGCAAGCATTTTATCTGTAGCCTATTAACTAAGGCTACATCCACACGACAACGGCAACGAGATGTTATTTAAAAAAATATCACGTCCAAATGGGCAACGATCAGTAAAATATCAGGTCCATATGGCAACACAACACTTGCTGAAAACGATGCAATACACATGCCACACCTCTAGGGGCGCTGTAAGACGGTCCCTTTGGAGACACCAGAACAATAGAAGAAGTAAGGACGCATGCGCATAAACTATTATGCGCAAGACTTCATATTAGCCACAAAGTCAGGAAAATCTGTTCGTAAAATTACATTATAATGACCAAATACAATGAAAAGTATTTTTCCAGTCTCACCTGTGAAAGGTAATCCCATGTGATCTCGTTTGGACGGTAAACCTGTTGGTACAGTTAAACGCAGCACATGACTGAGGCATCTTTATTCTCCGCTTTGACCCATCCAATATGGCGGCGAGGATGACGTATGATTCTACGCGGAAGGCGGCGTCTTTAATGGTCCGGAATAAATTGAATGCTACACGTTGATGGATTAATTTGTTCTTCTACGCCGTTTTTGAGGAATGTATTGTAGGACTTAAGCCAACATCTGAAGAGGTGAGATCGCTCCTTTTTTTCCCTATTTTTGCTGGCGGGATTGACTCTGCCCTAAGGGTTATTCTCTCACTCTCTCTCTCTCTCTCTCTCTCTGCACCATTACACAATAAATATTCACAGTGAAAATATTTTGTAAGCGTGTTTCATGACCCAAGTTATAGGATTTGTTGACAACTCGCATCAAGTTCGTTACACTTCTACCCGGCGTGAAGCACTCACAGTCATGTGGTTGTGACGTCATCGTAAACAAATCCGTTCTACTCATCCAGACGACTTCGCAACGGCAACGTTGCCAGATCTTTCCACTCTGGAACCCGTTCTCAAAAGACTGCGTTTTGGGGCACCCAAAACGCCGGTGCCGTGTGGACGCCAGGCCAAAACGATAAACAATTGTATCGGATTCACCTGAATCCGTTGCCGTGTGGACAGGGCCTAAAATGGGGCAGTCGAGCAGTAACGTTAGTCCAACACAGTAGCAGAGACGCTTTCACATAAAGGCAGCAACAGCCACCGTCAAATGGTGCAGTTGGAGTCTTGTTCTTGGACTCGACTCAGACTCAACTTGAAATTTTCTTTAAAACTTGAATGCTGGGGACTCAAGACTGGACTCGGACTCGAGGTTTCGTGATTCGATTACAACACTGGTTCCTGGCAGCTCAAACTGCTCAATCTGGCCATTTTCCTCTGACCTCTCTTATCAACAAGACGTTTCCACCCACAGAACTGTCGCTCACTTACTCAGTGTTTTTTGTTTTTTTGCACCATTCTGTGTAAACTCTAGAGACTGTTGTGTGTGAAAACCCCAGTAGATCGTCAGTTTCTGAAATACTCAAACCAGTCCATCTGACTCAAACCAACACTCATGCCACAATGAAAGTCACACTTTGAGATGACAATTCTTCCCATGTTTCTGATGTTTGAAGTGAGCGTTAACTGAAGCTCTTGATTTGTATCTGCATGATTTTATGCATTATTCCTAATAAAGTGGCTGGTGAGTGCATACACAATGGATTTCTGTATGCTATAAAAATCCTTAGCACTCTAAGTTGTCATGTAAAGCAAGCACTGCTTTTTCTGTTCCTTCATGACAAGCTGTGCATCTGCTTGACATAATTGTTTTAGCATTTAGACCAGCTCATCTGGTCTGAGAAGAGCTCACGGCCTGGCCTTGATTTACACAATAACAGCCCTCAGCATTGACATCAGTGTGAAAC
Organism: Neoarius graeffei; assembly: GCF_027579695.1. NCBI lineage: Eukaryota > Metazoa > Chordata > Actinopteri > Siluriformes > Ariidae > Neoarius > Neoarius graeffei. The sequence continues at coordinate 59,641,788 of NC_083588.1, forward strand.
ACAGAGCTTGTTTTCCTAGATCACATCAGCATCCTCTAATTTCACTTGCCATTACATTACAGTGCTGAGCGCACACTGACTGACTTGTCTTGCCACAAGGGTTGTGAAGGTACTGTATTTTTATCTGTCCAAGAAATTCTGGAATACTGACAGTATACGTGAAATGTTATGCTATTTCAGGAATAAAACATGGCAGGGTGTACTGTTAGGAAAACAACCAACATATGATTTTCTAATAACAGCAAGCCTGGAAGTATATTCTTCTGATAATAAGACAGCAACTTAATTATTGTCTGTTTATAGTTACAGTTAAAGTTACTGAACATCCACAAAACAAATTATCACTCAGCATATATAAAGAGTTGTTCCCTCACAAGGCACTGTCTTGAAAATAAAATAGAGCTTTATGCATTACCGAGAAAGCACAAAGTAATCTTGCATGAAGGGGCAAAATGTGAAGAAACAAGCAAAAGTTTTAGTTTCATTGTTACAAAGTACTACTTCTTCAATTCTAATGATATCTTTTTATTGTGAGGTTTAAATTATGTACGTATCTGCGGTACAAGTTGTTTCTGTAGAATATACATTTGTATACAAATAAATGGGAATTGAACATTGAAATGAATTTGTCAAGATTTCTTTGTACCATTATGACATCTTCAGCTGTATGAATCATTTAAAATTGTTGTTTATTTTTACCTCTGCCAACTTTGTTGGAGGAAGTTATGTTTTTGCCGACATTTTTTTTGCCTGTTCACAACGTAACTCAAAAAGTAGTGATCAGATTTTGATGAAATTTGGAGGAAAAGTGAGCCATGGGCCAAGGAACAATTGATTAAATTTTGAGGCAAATCTGGATATGTGTGTTGATTCAGGATCCAGATATGTACACTACCGTTCAAAAGTTTGGGGTCACTTTGAAATGTCCTTATTTTTGAAAGAAAAGCACTGTTCTTTTCAATGAAGATCACTTTAAACTAATCAGAAATCCACTCTATACATTGCTAATGTGGTAAATGACTATTCTAGCTGCAAATGTCTGGTTTTTGGTGCAATATCTCCATAGGTGTATAGAGGCCCATTTCCAGCAACTCTCACTCCAGTGTTCTAATGGTACAATGTGTTTGCTCATTGCCTCAGAAGGCTAATGGATGATTAGAAAACCCTTGTACAATCATGTTAGCACAGCTGAAAACAGTTTAGCTCTTTAGAGAAGCTATAAAACTGACCTTCCTTTGAGCAGATTGAGTTTCTGGAGCATCACATTTGTGGGGTCGATTAAATGCTCAAAATGGCCAGAAAAATGTCTTGACTATATTTTCTATTCATTTTACAACTTATGGTGGTAAATAAAAGTGTGACTTTTCATGGAAAACACAAAATTGTCTGGGTGACCCCAAACTTTTGAACGGTAGTGTATACAGATCCAGGATTTTTTTTTTTTTTTTTGCCTGTTCCCAGTGTAACTCAAAAAGTAGTGATCAGATTTTGATGAAATTTGGAGGAAAAGTGAGCCATGGGCCAAGGAACAATTGATTAGATTTTGAGGTAAATCCAGATATGTATGTGGATTCAGGATCCAGATATGTATCCAGATCCAAGAGGGGCTTTTTTTGTCTTTTCCCAACGTAACTCAAAAAATGTGGAATGGATTTGGATGAAATTTGGTGGACAGCTTTAGTATTATCCTAGGTCCAAATGATTTGATTTTGATATGAATAATATGTGGCTTGGTGGAGATATGAGCTCTACTGATCGCCCTTCTTGTTAACTTTGTAGATGTTTAAATAATAAAGTCAAAATCATGGCTAATGACTGAAATGTTGTTCTTCAGTAGTTAATGATATGGAACAGTATTTCACTTCATAATTCATTCCTAATTACTGAAGCCATCATGTTCTGTTATTTAAAAGTAAATTATTTGCAACATGTTCGAAAGTATGTTAATTGAGTATGTTTGTTGCTCATTGCTACATTACAGCCTTGTACTTGTGTAGCTTATTGTAGTCTCATTTCTCTGACTAAATAAAACCAAAACAACACCCCTCTGTTGCTCTGACAGCTACTGTATGAACATTTACACTTTAGACACTTAGACATTTATTGGAACAGACTGGTAGGTAGTACCTTCAGGAGGAAGGTAAGGGAATTAGCATGAGTGTGCTCAGTAATTAATCAGTAACACAAAACACATTCAACGGGCATGCTCAGATTGACCTGCATGTTTACCCACCTACATGAAAACCAAAATGCAAAACGGAGGCCAAAACGCAAAGATTTTAGATAAAAAAAATTATGTTTTCAGAAATATCTGTACATGTGTTGGCGGGGCCTAAGACTGAGATCATGCTGAGAACTCAGTTAGCTTTCTGCTTCTGATTTCATGTATTTCAATCAGCCTTTTCTCTATTACTCTGTGTGTGTGTGTAACAGATGGAAATGGGGAAATGGAATAGAACTTGTTGCACACTTGGGGCCGAGAATTGTGTGTTTGTGTGTGTCTAACACAGTCAAGGGTACAAAAATGATCAGAGTAAAGTGGACCTTAGGCTCTGTATATTACTTTATGGCCTTGTCCATACTCTCTCTCTCTCTCTCTCTCTCGGCTGTAATCCCTCAGACAGTGCCATTCATATCATAGCTTTATTCTCAGCCATCTAAATTAACTTCTCTGACAGAGCGAGAGAGAGAGAGAGAGAGAGAGAGAGAGGCAGACAAAGCAAAGTACAGCATAGCGATGATTAAAGAAAAACATTTTAAAGAAAAGATGTACAAGAAAAAGACAGTGAGATACAAAAGCATGGAGAGAGAATAAAAAAGGGAGAAGTGGAGAAAGACAGATCATGGAGTAAGACTGGACTGAACTGAGATAGCAGGAAAAAACAGGACATTGACAGTGAGTGAGGGAAAGAGAGCGGATGAGAGGAATAAAGAGAGAGCAAAACAGAAAGGAGAAAAAGAGAATCGGACAAAATGAGACCAAGAGGAAAAAAGGGATTAAAAGAGATTAGGAAAGAGACAGAGATACAATTATTAGACTGGTTATTGTTTGCCTAATATTATAACCCTTGATATTCGCTTTGTCACTAATGTAATATCACACTTGTGCCAATAAAGCGTCATTGAACTGAAAAAAAAAAAGACTGAACTGAGAGACAAAGAGAGAGAGAGGTGGGGTTTGATAGAGAAAAAGACATTGTGTGAGTGAACAGAATAAGAGGAAGATGGAAGAAGTGACCAGGCGAGAGAGGGTGGGGCGTTGTCCGTGGGGTTGATGGGTGGGATGCAAGTGTGTACAATCAGTGTGTTCTTTATTATGGTTAATCCAAGAATCATAGAGTCCATGGTATATATGGAGCTATGAAACCAGGCAACAACACAAGGCGTGATAACATCAATGAGACTTTGCAAAGAAACAAAGACACAAGAAGGTATAAGTAGGCAAAATAATCAAGAACTAACAGAAAAGAGTTGGGCACAATCAGGTAATGTGCAAATGACAAAAGAAGGGTGTAGACAGGACCAGGAAGTGAAAACAAAGGGCACATGGGTATTTAGACAGAACATGATGAAGGATGTATTGTCCAGATGGAGCAACATCCTGAGTGGAGGAAGAGGAACATGAAGCAAAGACGTTCATGCTGGTGGTGAGAGGTGGGGGGGGGATGATGATGTCCACTGGGGATTTGGGAAGAGACACAGGGATGACAAGGTCCTCTGAGAAGCTGGGAGGAGGCAGAGGGATGACAATGTCTTTTGTAGAGCCAGGGTGAGGCAGAGTGATGTCCCTTGTAAACCCAGGAGGCAGAGAGCGGACAACCAGGCAGGATGACTTGGGAAATCAGAAAGCCAGCTGGTCATGACAGGAGTCAGATGGCTCAGAAAACTGGCATGCTGGCTAGTTAGGACAGGAGTCAGGGTGCTTGGGAAATCAGTACATGGGCTGGTCAGGACAGGACACTGGGAGTTTGGGTTATTAGCAGGGCGGCTGGACAGTACAGGAGTCTGACAGCTCAGGAAACTAGCACAATTGGCTAGTCAAGACAGGAGTCAGGGCGCTTGGGAAATCAGCACATGGGCTGGTCAGGACAGGAGACTGGGAGCTTGGGTTATCAGCATGGCAGCTGGACAGTACTGGAGTCTGATAGCTCAGGAAACTAGCACAGTTGGCGGATCAGGACAGGAGTCAGGGCGCTTGGTAAACATAAATCCACAGGGGATGGAACTACATTGATGACATCCATAAAGTCATTAGGAGGTGAGATGGCATCCTTGTCTGAGTCAGGGCATGGAGCATGTATCTCTTGTTCAGAGTCGGGATGTGGTGCAACGATGTCCTTTCCAGAATCAATGGGTGAACAGGATTGGACAGAAGAGACCTCGGCACAGGCCTCAAGCTGGACAGAAGGGACCTTGGCATAAGCCTTTGGCTTGTCTGGAGAAACCACACCTCCGGCTTCAGCCTGGGCAGGCTCTATTCCATCTCTGTTTCCAGACATCCTCTCGCTGAATTTACAACCCCGATTCCAAAAAAGTTGGGACAAAGTACAAATTGTAAATAAAAATGGAATGCAATGATGTGGAAGTTTCAAAATTCCATATTTTATTCAGAATAGAACATAGATGACATATCAAATGTTTAAACTGAGAAAATATATCATTTAAAGAGAAAAGTTAGGTGATTTTAAATTTCATGACAACAACACATCTCAAAAAAGTTGGGACAAGGCCATGTTTCCCACTGTGAGACATCCCCTTTTCTCTTTACAACAGTCTGTAAACGTCTGGGGACTGAGGAGACAAGTTGCTCAAGTTTAGGGATAGGAATGTTAACCCATTCTTGTCTAATGTAGGATTCTAGTTGCTCAACTGTCTTAGGTCTTTTTTTGTCGTATCTTCCGTTTTATGATGCGCCAAATGTTTTCTATGGGTGAAAGATCTGGACTGCAGGCTGGCCAGTTCAGTACCCGGACCCTTCTTCTACGCAGCCATGATGCTGTAATTGATGCAGTATGTGGTTTGGCATTGTCATGTTGGAAAATGCAAGGTCTTCCCTGAAAGAGACGTCATCTGGATGGGAGCATATGTTGCTCTAGAACCTGGATATACCTTTCAGCATTGATGGTGTCTTTCCAGATGTGTAAACTGCCCATGCCGCACGCACAAATGCAACCCCATACCATCAGAGATGCAGGCTTCTGAACTGAGCGCTGATAACAACTTGGGTCGTCCTTCTCCTCTTTAGTCCAAATGACACGGCGTCCCTGATTTCCATAAAGAACTTCAAATTTTGATTCGTCTGACCACAGAACAGTTTTCCACTGATATTGCTCCACTATTTGTCGGTGCAGAATTAGGGGGATTGGTGATCCTCTTCCCATCTTTACTTCTGACAGCCCCTGCCACTCCAAGATGCTCTTTTTTTATACCCAGTCATGTTAATGACCTATTGCCAATTGACCTAATGAGTTGCAATTTGGTCCTCCAGCTGTTCCTTTTTTGTACCTTTAACTTTTCCAGCCTCTTATTGCCCCTGTCCCAACTTTTTTGAGATGTGTTGCTGTCATGAAATTTCAAATGAGCCAATATTTGGCATGAAATTTCAAAATGTCTCACTTTCGACATTTGATATGTTGTGTTGGTAACTTGCCAGCGCCCCCTATAACGATCCCACAATTCCTTGCGCGCTCCACCCGGATGTGACGTAAAGTGGAACTGCTTTAACTGTATCGAGAGCGCCTCGATTCGTCCTCTCGTGTTCTGGCTACTGGAGTAGTCGGACGGACTGTTGGCACACTCGCCTACAGTGTTGAGACTAACCGCTATTGTCTGAGAACAGCCTGTTCAAATTAGTTTCGGCTGAACTTTTGAACGACCCGCTAAGTTTCAGTGATATAGTGGTTTTGATTCTAAACCTTTGCAAAGTTTAACTACAGTTAAGTAGTTTTCCACGCTAAGAGGCATTTGCGGACAGCTTCGCTCCTCTCAGACTTTTTCTCGTTGACGCATCACCGGAGGTTTCTCCCGAAGCACCGTGGGCCAACTAGGCCTCCATCTCCCTGCTTCGTTAGCCGCGGTTGGACGCAACTTGCCGCTAACCTCCTCTCCTCGGACCGCGACCCTCAGCGCGGACATCGGAGAATGAACTTCCATTGCATTGAGTAGGCACTTGGGCAAATTTTAATTTGTAGCTTATTCAGATGGTTGTTAGGGTCATGTTTAAGCTTTGAGCTGTTTAGCATACCCGCTCAGACACGGAAGGTGTTTGTTTTTTTATTGTTTGTTTTGGTTTTGTTTTTTTTCTTTGAACTTGTTAGACAGGGTATCTTGCATGATATCTTTCCTTAACTCCATTGCTAGCTTCCCTATCTGATTAGCAGCACAGCGACAAGTTTGTTATTTTAAGCTCCGAGGCTGGACCACTACAAGGCCTAGTTCTCTCCATCCAACACCTATTACACACACACACACACACACACTCTCTCTCTCTCTCTCTCTCTCTCTCTCTCCCCCGTTGAGTTCTTTGCCTAGATAGTCTGTTGGAAATTGTTGTTAAGTACAGTGTTTGGATCCAGCTGTAACGTGGTCAGATTCTCCTTAGCAACTTATTGCTAGCTACCTCAGGGTGATACGCTAGCTGGTAGGCTTGTGTTCTCGACTAGGCCTGCAGGCGCCATGTTTCCCGACGCCATTTTGGTACCTCCCTCATTGAGTTACCTGTGATACGACACCTAGGCACTGACCGCCATTTTGTTTAAGCATTGCCAGAGTGGCTAGTCGTTAGCATCTGCCCACAGATACATACACACCTACACACACGCACACACAAGGGATTCTCTTTTCCTATCTCTTTCTCTCTCTCTTTCCCTCAAATTTATGGCCCAGGTGTAATTGTTCCATTGTTTTGTCTTGTTATTACCTTTGCCCGACATTGAATGTATTTTGTGAGATTCTTATTAGTGAGGAGTAGACAAATAAAAGCTAATCAAATTGAATTACATTTTACTTGTTCCTGTTGTTTATTCACAAGGTCAACTATTTAGAACTCCTTTTTCCTTCAAAAATTTAGCTTTTGTATACAACTGGGTTTCCCATCTAATGCAGAGCTACCATTAATCTTGAATGTAACCATTCACAGTGAGTATTAAGATTAATAATTTAAGATTTTATGAGACTGATCTTTATTTATAAATTGATTAATTCAATTATCAATTACATAATTTATAACTTAATTAATCCCAATTTCAACCTACAGTTGTCTATGTTCTATTGTGAATACAATATCAGTTTTTAAGATTTGTAAATTATTGCATTCAGTTTTTATTTACAATTTGTACTTTGTCCCAACTTTTTTGGAATCGGGGTTGTACTTGAATTCAACTGACTGCCCTCAAGAGTTCCACAGGCTGTAATCTCCCCAAAAGATTTTAAAGGGAGGCACCTCTCTGATCAGGCAGCACATCCTTCTCAGGGTAATCAGGTTTTTTGTCCATTCACCTGTTGAACCAGTAAGCTGTGATCATACCTCTCTCTCATCGTGCCTTGGAAAATGTACTGAACCATATGGCAACCTAGAAGAGGGGGTTGTTGGCTTACCAGATGACTTCTCTGCAGCATGAGAGATCCTCATGGGCTCATGAAAGGTGTGGTGGCTTCAGGAGTGACGAGGTGTTTTTTCATCACATCACATTTTGTCTAACACCTCGCATGCCTCCTGTGACTTCTGTGAGTCATTAGCAAAGTCTTCTGCAATGTGCTGGGTTGATGGGCAAGACATGAATGTGCAAAATCAGAGTTTACAAAACAGCTAGACAATCGAGTCAGGGGATTTTATATATATTGTCTAAAAGCGGAGTTCCTGATGAGTGTAAAATGTGTTAGTAAATAATCCCAAGTAATTTTTAAAAAAAGCAAATAAAAAATAAGTGCTGGATAAAAACCCATCTATCTAATGTAAATAAAGATACAAATTGTGTTGTCCGGTAGTCAAGTGTTTGAGAAACGTTGCGTTGCATTTGTGATCTAGTCCCCTGTGGTGGTACACGAAGCTTCACTCCACTAAAGATCATAATAATTAAATAATTGTTTAGTTTTTTTTCTTTGCTATTTACTTTAAACATTTTTTCATCCAAACTCCAGTGCGAAGACAAGCTCATCATGATACCACAGAGTACACGACCTCCCTGCAGCACCACATTTTTGTCATCACATTTCTGACATCATGTTGTGTATTTTGTCTCAACTTGTTCTGCCAACTTTTGTTTTATGCCAGTTCCAGAATATAATTAATCAGCTTGCACTTTGACCTTTCTTTTCTCACATGCTTCAATCCAAGGATAAAAACCTGCAATGTAAAATCAACATTTCTCGAAAGACATGACTGAAGGTGGTGCATAAAATGCATGAAACACTGTGCGCCTCTCGATCTGTGCACAACAAAGACAGAACCGATAAATCCTTTAACAAAGACAGTGACATACCAGATTCTCCACTGAAGGACAGCGGCTTTTCTACCCTGTCCTCCACTCTAGCTTTTACATTACTGCTCAACACAAGGACAACACCTCACATTCAAAGGACTTTTTTTTTGGTTGAACATTTTCACAGGGCGGCACGGTGGTGTAGTGGTTAGCGCTGTCGCCTCACAGCAAGAAGGCTCTGGGTTCGAGCCCCGTGGCCGGCGAGGGCCTTTCTGTACGGAGTTTGCATGTTCTCCCCGTGTCCGCGTGGGTTTCCTCCGGGTGCTCCGGTTTCCCCCACAGTCCAAAGACATGCAGGTTAGGTTAACTGGTGACTCTAAATTGAGCGTAGGTGTGAATGTGAGTGTGAATGGTTGTCTGTGTCTATGTGTCAGCCCTGTGATGACCTGGCGACTTGTCCAGGGTGTACCCCGCCTCTCGCCCGTAGTCAGCTGGGATAGGCTCCAGCTTGCCTGCGACCCTGTAGAACAGGATAAAGCGGCTAGAGATAATGAGATGAGAACATTTTCACACCAGTTCTATGTGTCAACTTCGCCATCGCCTGATGGAACTCATTTCCTTTCTGCTCTCTGAAAGAGGATCTATATAGTGTTTCAAATCAGGACTGATTACCAAGTTTGGAATGGAGTTGCCTTCCTTCAGGGCATTGTTTGAAGAAGACATTTGAATTTCAATATCCCTTTATGGGGCGGCACGATGGTGTAGTGGTTAGCGCTGTCGCCTCACAGCAAGAAGGTCCGGGTTCGAGCCCCGTGGCCGGCGAGTGCCATTCTGTGTGGAGTTTGCATGTTCTCCCCGTGTCCACGTGGGTTTCCTCTGGGTGCTCCGGTTTCCCCCACAGTCCAAAGACATGCAGGTTAGGTTAACTGGTGACTCTAAATTGACCGTAGGTGTGAATGTGAGTGTGAATGGTTGTCTGTCTCTATGTGTCAGCCCTGTGATGACCTGGCGACTTGTCCAGGGTGTACCCCGCCTTTCGTCCGTAGTCAGCTGGGATAGGCTCCAGCTTGCCTGCGACCCTGCAGAAGGATAAAGCGGCTAGAGATAATGAGATGAGCTATCCCTTTATTTTAAACCATTCATGAGCACAACAAAAAAATTTCATATAATGAATAAAAACAAATAGACAAATACACATACAGTGGGATCCAGATGTCTGAGAGCACTAATGAAAATGCTTTTATTATCTCCGCCATCTTTGTTGGTGGATGTTATGTTGTTGCCTCCATTTATTTGCCTTTTCCCCATGTAACTCAAAAAGTAGTGAATAGATTTTGATGAAATTTGGAGGAAAGGTGAACCATGGGCCCCAGAACAATTGATTAGATTTTGATGCAAATCCGGATATGTATGTAAACATAGTAAACATCTGGATATTCCAGTATGTGGCTTGGTGGCGGTCTGCACTCTACAGAGTGCCCTTCTAGTTTTGCATTGTTTTCTAATTTAATACAACAATTTTCATTGCAAATAATATTACTGACAACAACTTGAGTGAAAAGTAGAATCTTTCAAATATTTGCATGAATTTTAGACTTTTTAATATTTCCTACGTCCTCTTTTTTGCTTTAATGACACCATGCATTCAAGTTGCATGGAATCCACAAGTTTTTCAGCAGGAGAAAATAAGCTTCAAATCTTCAAGCCAGCATGTGATTTTCTTTTTATTTCAACACATTCACAAACAAAAAGTCCCCAAATTTATCAAAACAACTCAGACATCAATTTCTTCACGAGTAACATGTAGAGATTTATGTCACGGTTTTGGTTCTCCGTGTCTCGGATGTAGCTCATATGAAAAATAACGAGTGGTGTATTTCCCAGTAAAACACTTGTGTCCATATAATATAAAGTTATATTATCTCACTATTGCAAATACGCATGTTTTCTATGATATGGCGGAAACAATATTGCAGAGACGAGAGAAAGCTACAGAGAGATTTAGAAAAATGGTAAAGAGGGAAAATCAGACAGAGAAAGGGAGAAAAGACAGAATACAGAAATGCAAAGTGTGAGGGAGAGCACAAGAAAGAGAGACGCATAATGAAAATGAAAATCAAGAGAAAGATGAAGAGGTATCTATCCTGGAAAGGAGTGTGTGTAATGTAAAACACTGTGTGTGTGTGTGTGTGATGGCACCATTAGCCACAGATCACCAGTGCCATTAAAAGAAGGAAGGCAGGAGAATAACCCCAGGCCTTCACTGCACTCAGACCCCCAGCTTCACTGCCACCACCACCACCATCATCATCATCATCATTACTGTCATCTATCTGTTTTAATGTCCCCGTCCTGCAGTCCGTCACAGGCTCACGGTGACAGTGCATAAGGACACACTTTAGTCAAATCACCTTTTTCCTCCACCATGCTGATGATCCACCTCAAAACACCATCATGCTTCAGACTAAAACCGAGCGTTCATTAGCCCACGGCGGTGAGCAGCTAATCTATCGCAGAAAAACGAGAAAGCAATCATATTACACTTTCTGGCAGGAAATAAGGTGATTGTTTCTGGTTTTATATTCAGATGAGGGGAGCGGAGAGGCAACCAAATCAGCGGCAGACAGCATCTTCATTATTTACAAATAATGTAAATAAAGGAAAATGAAAAAGAACAGATTGTTGTGGCACGTCGGCAGACAGAATTGCGTTCTCCGGGATAAAGGAAGGATAAAAACCCATGAAGTATGGTAGAGTGGAAATGTAATTAAGACAGAAAGGGAAAATGAAGTCAATATGCTGCTGAGGTGGTGTGATACTGTAATATGGTGCTTGGAAGCTCACAAAAACAATTTCATAACTTTCATTTAAAAAAAAAACATATCTGTCATGTATTTAATGGATGTATGTTTTGCCAATGCTTTTTTTTTTTCTTTTTCTTTTGAAATTGCTTTGGATGTATCAGGTAGGGATCCTGGATGTGGATGTAAATGTGGACATTCAAGTTTATCCAAAAACAAGAAACAAGACATGTCCCTCCCGTGCCAAGACCTGGTCTTCCCAGGCGGTCTCCCATCCCAGTACTAATCAGGCCCTTGAGGCGCATTGGGCGGTGTCAATTTCCGCTTCTATAGAGGATGTGCAGTCACGTGACCCGCACGTGTGTACTCCGCCATATTGGACGGCATCAGGATTGTTTACCTTGCGCGAGCGTAATGGATCCAGGGAGTAATCCCCAAGAAAATTCGGAAAATACCCCATCTACATCGCGCGATAACTTGTCTAAGTTTGTTCAGCATCTTGAAGGTGACGTGAGGCAGCGTTACGTGGAAAAGTGTTCCAGGTTGGGGACTGCAGATCCATACAACTTGCCGCAATCCTTGTTCAGGGAAATTCGGAGCTGCGGTGCCGGCGATTTGCCCGATCTGGCCTACCACGACATTTACAATTTTCTTGTTAATCGTGAATCGTGTTACACTGGCAAAGCCCTCAAAGCTTACAAGAGCCTGGAAGCTTATAAATATTTTGTTGCGGGATGGGTATCCCAACTATACCTCTGGAAGGTTCCGAAGAAGAATGTCTACTTGATAACCTCACGGGTAAGTGGCATTAAGACGTTTATCATAAAGAGACTATGCAGGATGTTTTATCATAAGAATGTTCAAAATCTGTACTAGGAAATGATGTACTAGGAGTATTGTATTAGAAGATTACACCTACCTGATATGAAGTGTTCACTACAAATTCGGCTGGTAGAACTGGGGTACCAGTTTTCTCTTCGCGCAGCGGACACCCATTTTGCGCATCTCTCCTCGTCTGCGGAGAATCTATAAAATGACAGGCCCTCCTTTTGGCCCTGTCTATTGGTACAACCAAATGCTGAACAAGATATAACCATTCTCGAAAGATCTACTCCCACACACTTGATAATTAGAATGGGTTCGTCTAAGTTCTATGCACGGCCTTGCCGTCCAAGATGGCAGATAAACAAATATCATGTGACCTCGTGACATCACGTGCACGCTCTCTATAGCCCTTGGCCTCTTGCCTATTACTACATAGCTAGGGCTATAGTGAGGGGCTGGTCCTTTGGTAACTGCAGGAGTTTGACTCCCTACTCACATCTGTATTGCAGTGTGCCTTGCCAGATGTCAGTAGGTACCTTTATTATGATGGTCTTTGATATGACCTGACCGCAAGTATCAAAGTATCAAATTTTGTTGCTTTTTTGTGGTTTTGTTTTTGAGTAGAGTTTTTATTTCTTCCTCGGTTGATTCAGCAGCATGCCTTGCCATTTTCTTTGTCTTTGTTTTTTTTATTTTTATTTTGGCAGTTGGCAAACCAACTTAAAGGTGCATTACTGCCACCTACTGGGCTGGAGTGTGGAATAGGAGCTATTGGGGGGTAATTATTTCTGTTTCTATTAAATGCTTGACAACTAAGTGATATCTGACTTGATGCGCTCCACCATTTTGTTTTTCTCTACTCGCGGCATATAAGCTGATAGCCTAGTAGTAGAGTAGCAAATCAGACCACACGATTGCTCATATCCAGTGAATATGGATAGAATAATACAGTTTATGTCAAATTAGCAAACCATAAATTGATAAGAGGAGTATCTTACTGGGCTGCGACAGCTTGTGACAAATTGCGAACGCCATTCACGAGAGAGTTTCAAAAGTGTCTTGAAACATTCGCGGGGCTTCTCAATTACCTCGCATGAATCGCAAAGTGTCGCTCCTTTGTCGCTGAAATCGCGAAGCCGCCACGAACCCTTCTCAAGTCAGTTTCTGTGAGACAGGAAGTGCGAGTTGAGACAGGAAGTACTGTACGAGCTGGTATCTCACTGGGCTGCGACAGCCTGCGACTAGTTGGAGACGCAACAATTGCGGTAAAATATGCAAATATCAATTCAGTGTGATTCCAAGTGAAAATTGTCACTAATTCGCATATTTTACCGCAGTAGTTGTGTCTCCAGCTAGTCACAGGCTGTCGCAGCCCAGTGAGATACTGGCTTAACCAGCGATTCACTGTTGTAAAACAGGAAAGTTTTTGTTATTACTCGAAAAATCGTGATTAACAGGAACATTTTGGGGCCAGTTAAAAAAATACATTTTGATATGATATTTAGCAAAGTGTTTAATGTGTTTTTCAATCAAGTTGACAGTTTGGGTTTCATGTACTGTAGTATGTAAATATCAAGTGAATAGTTACACAATCTCAAGCTATCATGAGATGAAATCCTTCAATATAACTGAGATACAAAAGACGTCCACAAAACAAAAACAAACAAACAAACAAACAAACAAACAAACAAAAACCCCTTATATTTTCTGATTACTGCACGTAGTATGTTACAGTCACTAAAATAGCACCCTGTTTACGACTTTGTACCCTGCGATGCAGCTGTGTGTGTGTGTGTGTGTGTGTGTGTGTGTGTGTGTGTGTGTGTGTGTGTGTGTGTGTGTGTTTCCCCTGGAAACCTGTCATTGTAATTGCTGTAATAAAGCTATCACAGGAGCATCAACTGTGACTGCTGTGTGTGTGTGTGTGAGAGCGAGAGAGAGAGAGAGAGAGAGAGAGAGAGAGAGCAGTGAGAGTTTATGAATCCAGCTTATGCTGTCCATTGCTTTCTTCCAATGAGCGAATGTGTCTGGGTCAGCATCGGCAAGTCAGAGACGAATGACTGATTCTCTTTTAATTAGTGAAAACATAAGGAGCCAATGTGGTGTCACCTTGTCACTGCTGGGCCCCGTTCCAAACCCCAAAGCTCAAACCACGAGAGGAGAGGGTGTCGGGTTAGGAGTTGAAGGGCTTTCAGGGTAATTGGCATTGAGTGGTGGGAGCTATTAGAGAGTGTTTAGGGGTAGATCTCAATGCAGTAGGGGGTCAGTTTAGGACTCGTGCTGAAGGGTGTGTTTAGTTTGCTAAATTTGTGATTCTCCTCTACTGAGGTTAAAAAGGGGAAGTGTTAATTTTTTGAAAATAGCTGAAAGGGAAATATAAGTGCAAATGTTTTGTTAGAGTTGCTGTGTAAAGATAGTTCGAACGCTAATGATGGTCTTAAAAAAAAAAAAAATTATCCAACCTCTGCATTTCAAACCGGGAAACTAAAGAGTAATTCGTGGACCAAGCATCATTATTATAATTCACACCTAATGAAAGACATTTCATGCAGTATGTATTATGTTCGATACATGCTGTATATTATATATTAAGTAGCTACAGTTCATTCATTACACTGTATTAAGCTTTATAAATATATGTCTTTACAATGTCATGTTACATAACATTTTAGTAAGGAGTCTCCAATTTCAGTGTTTTGTAACAGAACTACGTTATGTTTTCTAACATTGGAAAGTCTTCAGGACAGAGGACTTCAAAAGCTTTGCATCTTGTGATTTTTATTTGTTTGTTTGTTTGTTTGTTTGTTTGTTTGATTGATTGATTGATTGATTGATTGATTGATTGTTTTTTCCTCATGACGCTTATAAGAGAGGCTGGGAAGGAACTGACTCTTACTACCTAAGTGTTAACAGGAACATATTTGTTTCACAGACATTCAACAAACTTAATATAAATATAAATTGGTAAAAAAAAAAACATATAAATGTGTTACTCTTAAATAAAAAAAAGTAATAATTGGCAAATTGCTGCAGTGTAAACAGAATAAATTGTATAAAGAAGTGGTGTTCTTGAAAAATAATCAACTTTGGGGTAGTAATAAGAAGTCTGCTTCATCACACCATGCAGCTTTTGATTGTTTTCGTATGATCCTACTGCCAAAAAAGTTGGGATACTGTGTAAAACATAAATACAAACAGAATGTGATCATTTACAAATCATGGAAACCCTATATTGCATTGAAAATAGTACACAGACTACATATCAAATGTTGAAACTGGGAACTTTCATTGTTTGTTTGAATTTTTTTTTTTTGAAAAATATATGCTCATTTTGAATTTGATGCCAACAACTCATTTCAAAATATATATTTATATATATAATGTGCCAAATGTTTTCAATGGGAGACAGGTCTGGACTGCAAGCAGGCCAGTTTAGCACCTGAACTCTTTAACTATAGAGCCATGCAGTTGTAATATGTGCAGAATGTCTTGGTGAAATAATCAAGGCCTTCCCTGAAAAAGATGTCGTCTAGATGGCAGCATGTTGCTCCAAAACCTCTATATATCATTCAGCATTACTGGTGCCTTCCCACATGCGCAAGTTACCCATGCTATATGCACTAATGCCCCCGCATACCATCACAGATGCTGGCTTTTGAACTGTGCACTGATAACAAGCCAAATGGTCCCCTTTCTCTAGTCTGGAGGATGTGGTGTCCCTGATTTCCAAAAAGAATTTAAGGGCCCATTTACACGAGGACGCTGTCGGGTAAAAACGACTAAATATTTTATCGGAAGTGCCTTTCGTCTACACGGGGACGGCGTTTCCGAGGCTGAAAAACGGAAAAAATTGAAAACGCCTTCCAGAGTGGATAAGTTAAAAACAGCCCCCGTTGCATATCCATCTAAACTACCCAATACGCGAAACTCTGCTCGGATCTGCTCACGTCGGGTACGCGTTTACATCATACATATGTCATATACTGTACATGCCAGCCCGGGAAGTAAGAAAGTAAGTAAAAAAGTAAGAGCATGTCTGATTACATCGATCCAACGGACCTTCAAGCTGCTCTGGCAGCTTTAATAAACGTCCAGGAGTCCTTCGAACATCTATACCGAATCTGCACATATACCGTTAATGAACAGAGGCGGGTATAGCATGCTCTTACTTTTTTACTTTCTTACTTACCATAGCCAGAGTAGTCAAAGTTTTTGCGGCGCAGATGTGCAGATCAGACAAGACGGAAGACGTTGCGCATGCGTGCAGACATAGCGGAGGTCTTTCACAGCACCACCTAGCCGCCTGGCATGCACATCCAATTGAATTCCACACATTTATGCGTCACCGTATAGACGCAGATTTCCTCCTTGAAAACGGTCGTGTAGACGCGGAAAAAAGTGAGAACGAAAACGGACTTTTGCGTTTTTGTTTCAGACTGTCCCCGTGTAAAGTGGGCCTAAAATTTTGATTCACCAGACCATGAGACAGTTTTCTGCTTCACCTCAGTCCATCGTAAAAGAGCTCGGGTCCAGAGAAGGCAGCAAAGTTTCTGGATATATTACAATATAATTAAAATAACCTTTATAGGACATGTTACCAATAATGTGGAACTTTGTGGAATACCATAGACGGTGCAAGAGATGTTGGAGGAGATGGGTTAGTACATCACACACACACACACACACACACTGTACAATTCCATGTTCTTTGCCTTTC
This sequence comes from Neoarius graeffei, assembly GCF_027579695.1. Classification (NCBI taxonomy): domain Eukaryota; kingdom Metazoa; phylum Chordata; class Actinopteri; order Siluriformes; family Ariidae; genus Neoarius; species Neoarius graeffei. The sequence goes on from NC_083588.1 coordinate 59,658,551, forward strand.
ACACATAAATGAAAGGAGACACTGTGTAAATGTCGTATCTCTTTTAGACTCTTAACAACTTGCATCCCAAAAGAGGGAACGTTTTGTTCTTTTGACCATGAGATGTGCCAACATTTATGCACAAAATGCTTGAATGTATTAATGGATATAAATGACAGCCAGTGCTCTATTTTCACATAACCAGCCTTAATTAATGCATGGTTGAAGTAGAGCTCCCGGTAAAAGTCTTCGCTCAAGGTTACCTTGATCAAACAGCACCAAAATCCCGCACAGGGAATTCCAGGATCCTGCAGGATAGCGAGGTTAATGCACTGAGGGTGTGTCTCGCACACACATACAGGCAATACATGGACACATGCTGTGCTTATCCTTCATTAGAGAGCCTTCAAAAGTGGAGCTTGCTGTATAGACGGTAGAACCGTGTCTTAATTACTCACAAAAACCACTCATTCAATCTTTCTCAGTCAAAGAATATGAAATATGTTTTTCTTACAAGAGTTAACATCTCACATTTCACTTACGTCTGGGGCTTGCATGGGTTCCTTTAGACTATGGTCACACTACAGCTCATGATGCTTTGCGATGGGTTATTAATGAAAATGAGGTGTTTTGGTAGCAATGCTTCCCCGAGCTTCAGGAAGTATTCCCAAACTCATCTGGGAGTACTCGCCGCTTAGTTTGCTGATGAAAAAATCACCAAATTCATGACGTTTTTGGCCACTCAAAAGGCAAAGACACCCCCCCCAAAAAAAAAAAACCTCACGAAGCTTGGAGAACATTCACCGTACATCACACGATTGGTGGTGATGCTACTAATTTTTCACTGGCAAGTATTTGCAAACCGGGGCGGCACGGTGGTGTAGTGGTTAGCACTGTCGCCTCACAGCAAGAAGGTCCTGGGTTCGAGCCCTGTGGCCGGCGAGGGCCTTTCTGTGCGGAGTTTGCATGTTCTCCCTGTGTCCGCGTGGGTTTCCTCCGGGTGCTCCGGTTTCCCCCACAGTCCAAAGACATGCAGGTTAGGTTAACTGGTGACTCTAAATTGACCGTAGGTGTGAATGTGAGTGTGAATGGTTGTCTGTGTCTATGTGTCAGCCCTGTGATGACCTGGCGACTTGTCCAGGGTGTACCCCGCCTTTCGCCCGTAGTCAGCTGGGATAGGCTCCAGCTTGCCTGTGACCCTGTAGAACAGGATAAAGCGGCTAGAGATAATGAGATGAGATGAGAAGTATTTGCAAACCCATCATGAGCTGTAGTGTGACCAGGACCCTACTGAAAAGGAAACCCTCTGCTTGAGAAAAGGGTTCCTTCAATAAGTCTTTGGATGGTTAGTAATTGTAGCTTCCTAAGCAAGTTCTTCTAGGAACCTTGTTTCGAAGGGAAGCATCTATTTCACATGCTTGATAAGGCTCTTCAAGTGTTCTTTGGATGGTTACTAATTCCAGCTTTCTAAAGGGGTTCTTCCAGGAAGGTTCTTCAAGGTTCTCAAAGGTTCTCCAAACACTTGTTTCTTGTTTACTAGCAACGACCTGAACAACCATGGGGTAGTCAGTCATCGTGCATATGAGTACACATAGTTGAAATCAAGTAATTACTCTGGTTTAAGAAGGTTGTTGCTGGATCTAAATGATTCTCTCCTTTCCCCACGCAGACCTTCCAAAGGAAACTCACCTTCCAGAACCATCCTGGCCTCCAGCCTTGGCTTCCTTCACTGCTGAGTCGCCACATGTGGGCACTACACTAACTTGTCAAGCCAAGCTAAAGCCCTTATGACTACCCACCCACTTTCTCTTCTTTTACCCTTTCCAATGGCTAGCTTTGTATTCGCTCTTGGAAAGATCCAGCATTACATAAGCTATAGAGAAAAATAAAAACTGGATCACAGGAGAGGAAGAGCAAAGGACTGAAAGTTTGACCTGGAGACGAATGAGTCTCTCATGATGTCCGTTGGATGAGTGCCTCCCGACATGTCACATCAGAATGGGTATTCGCCTCCAATTCCCATGATGCCGAGGATTGTGCAGACTCCCAGCAATCCCTATCTATTCTCTTTGTATTGTAACTTTGTTAGACACTGCCTGGAACATCTCAGGAGTCACTTCTCTTCAGGGCACATGTTTCATTAATATGATTTACAGGGATGTGAAAAATGCGTCAGCCTGAAAGGGCAGGGAAAGGACAGGGTTGGGGGAAGGAAGGAGGAAGACAGAAACAAAGGGAGTAAGGAAGACCAGTAGGAGGTTTGTCATGGAGTTGACAAGGTTATGAGGAGGTGATGAATACAAGACCGGCGTAATGCGACGTCGGATATAAATTAACGCCAAGCCAAAGTGTCTCACAACTAATGTCTGTGCAGTTAATTGAGCTGCCAGTGACAGAGAGAGAGAGAGAGAGAGAGAGAGCGCAAATAATTATACAGACTTAGATAGATGGGATTTAAAATCGAAATACTTGCACAATGATTGTATGTCTGGTTCAAGTTAATGGGAAAGCTACGGCAACTAAAAAAAACAAAACTACTCTTTACATCCGCGGTATGTTGAAAAGTATTTCAGAACACAAAACACACTGAACCTTGAGTGATGTAGCCTACAATAGAGGTTACAGTAGCTCCAGGCGACTGCTACACCTGTTAACCCTTTTACAGGCCACATCCATTTTCTCTCAACCTCACCTTCTCTGAGAATTCTTACATTCCTTCTTCGTAACCATTAGTCCAAAGAAGGTTAATACATAATGAATAAATGAAATTCCAAATTCTGAAGCAAACAGATGGAGGGATGAAGGGAGAACCTCTGAGGGGAGAGAGATGAGAATTGTTGCAGAAGGATTCTTGATGTGACCTTTATGCCAACATTCACATCTGTGCTTTCACTCTCATCATCCTGATCCGACGATACCACAGAGAGATACAGACAGCCCCGAGATCCATCAATGTTTGTGTGCGTGTGTGTGTGTGTGTGAGAGAGAGAGAGAGAGAGAGAGAGAGAGAGAGAGATCAGTAGATGCTGCTTTTAGTGGTCTTGTGATAAAGTTCATCTAAATCCAGATGCACATCAGAAGAAAGAGAAAGCAAGCTAGAAACAGAGTTGATGAATATGGAATATCAAAAGGGGAGAAGCCATTACAATCCATTACACCGCTTTGTCAATAGACATCACACTTCATCTGAGTATTAGCCTAGCTGCTAGCTCACCACTTCCAGGTAATCCACTTCCTTGCAGTACAGTAAGGCTGAACCTACACTTCACTCTAGCAAGCGACAAACAGCCATTTTTATGTACCTTACATGTGCAATACAGAGCTGTAATTTGAGTCATGACAACACTTCCATTGTGATTTTTCTGAATTTTATGCAAACTAGGTATATACGAAGAAATAAACTAATAAATCAAAATGTTTGGCTTGAATGTGATGCAGCAGTTAGTGGTGGTCCAGTGGTTAGCATTGTCATCTCACAGCAAACAGGTTCTTGGTTTGGACCTCGCAGTCGCCCTTTCTGCGTGGAGTTTGCATGGTCTTCTTGTACCTGTGTGAGTTTCCTTTGGGTGCCCTGGTTTCCTCCTACAGTCCAAAGACATGTGGATTAGGTCAGCTGGCTACTCTTAATCAAACTTGAGTGTGAATGATTGTTCGTCTCAGTATTATCCTTGCAATTGATTGTTGACCTTTCCAGGTTGTACTCTAGCTCTTGACCAAATTGAGCTAGGATTGGCTCCAGCTTTCCCTATGACCTTGATGGATAAGCAGTATGGATAATGGGGGGAAGCCATGACGCAATGGTTAGAGAAGCAGCTTTGGGCAAAAAGGTCACCAGTTCGATTCCTTGGACCAGCAGGAATGGTTGAAGTGCCCTTGAGCAAGGCACTGGACCTCCAACTGCTCCACAGTCTGTTCTGGGTATGTTGTACGTCACTCTGGATAAGAGCATCTGCTAATTGCCATTAATGTAATGTATTAATGGATGGATGGCTCGCTTGAATGATTCCTCTGATCAGTCCTGTGGTTGCATGTATTCCAATGTTTCATCAGTTCCCCAACTGATAAAATCCAAAAACTACAGCTGGAGAGTGATGCTGCATTCCAGTTGAACTAGGAAGTCAGAAGTTCCAAGTTCCCAGTCAGAAATTCCAACTGGAACTTCCCATGAAATCGGAGTTCCGATTCGCAAAACGTTGGAAGCACCTCACCAACCTCAACCTCAAAATTCAAGATGGTTGCTCCATGCATCGAATGAAAGCTGTAGTAATATACTGTTAATTAGGACTTCTGTCTTGTTTGTGCCTCTGTCCAATTTCTATCTGTGGACACATTGCTACAATGTTTGTTTGCACAAAATACTGGGTAATGCATGTATTACAAACAATGGCTAACCTGGCCAGCTTGACTTCTTCCCGACTTCTTGTATTGGAATGTTATTCCCAGCTCCGATTCCTGAGGTAAATAGAATGCAATATTAAAATTACAAGCATCAAATACACTATGATGTTAGCTTCATGATATATCAAAAGTCAAAGTCCTTCTTGTGCCAGGACCTGGTCTTCCCAGGCAGTCTCCTGTCCCAGTACTAACCAAGCCCTTAAGGTGCATTGGGCGGCCCCAATCTCCGCTTCTATAGCCCTCAGCCTCTCACCTATAGATAGTTTTCACATGACGTCACAGAGTCGGGGATTCCCTAGTGGTGGCCATCTTGTGGGTCAAGCTTACCGTATGGGTCACTGAGCACACATTGTAACGCGCGAGTACAAAGTCTTCAAAAGAACCCAAGCAGGCTATTTAAAGCTAGCAATGGTGCACACCTGTTGTATTCACGGCTGTCGTAATAGGTCAGATGATGACGTCAAGCGGAACTTTTATGGAATTCCCACTGTACGGGAGCACGAAGGCGATCAAACAAAGAAACTCAGCATACAAAGGAGAAATCTATGGCTTACGGGAATCAACCGCAAGGATTATCAGCCTTCCAAACACAGCAAAGTCTGCTCCGATCATTTTATAAGTGGTAAGTTGTTTAAATAAACAATCAATTGTGTTTAAGTTTGTTTTTGGAAACCAAAACATCATGTGAACAATCTCTGGAGGATGCCTAACTGGAACCGCTGAGTGTACATTTACATTGTAATGTACACTTAATATCGCTCGGTTGTCACGTTTCTATTTGAAACTTGTCACTTCACTCACGCAAGGGTCATTTTTGAAAAACATTTTAGGTCTATTCTGTATGATTTGATTTGTGTTTGGGATGCAAACAGTGCGCCTTTTGGCGGATGCCGCTTGAATCGCGCAGATCCGATTTTTTTTTTTAGGGGGGGGGCATTGGAGTGTCTGATTATAATTTTAAAGTAAATTCTGTATTAAAATTACTAAATAAGCAAATCTGTTACAGTCCATGAAACAGGAAGTATAAGGATGAGAAAAAAACAGTTTAAATCGGAAAGCTGCGCACATTTGCGCAGCCCGAGCGGTGTGCAGGACTGCGCAAATGTGCACAGCTTTGCGATTTAAACTGTTTTTTTTTCTCATCCTCATACTTCCTGTTTCATGGACTGTAACGGATTTGCTTATTTAGTAATTTTAATACAGAATTTACTTTGAAATTATAATCAGGCACTCCAACGCCTCCCCTAAAAAAAAAAATCGGATCTGCGCGATTCAGCCGTGAAAAAGGTGGCATCCGACAAAAGGTGCGCTGTGAATATATAAAGTTGTATATATCAGACAGCCTTTAAAGTTTGATGAAGTCAGTTTCAGGCTTTGGAGCAGGCTTTGGCAGTTTCAGGCTTTGGCAGCCCTGCATAGTCACTTGAAAATGCATCTTTGTCCACTTCGTAGGGGTCAATTCCCCCAATCAAGGCCAGTTTGGCTGCATATCGTTGTCGTGAGATGTCGTCTAATGTATCTATATACTTCTGTTTGCTTGATTTTGCCGACATTGATCTTTATTTTAGAAAACTGACTATATAACTTCATAAATTCGTCCGAGATAACGTAGCCGGTAGTGGCGATGGTCCGTTTTGCTTGCCCTGCAAGATGGCGGCTGGGGGGCGTTCCCCGGAATGCCGTGACGTCAGTGAAAACTATCTATATAGCTCGGGTTACAGTGGAGGGCTGGTCTTCTGGTAACCGCGTGAGTTTGACTCCCCACTTGTATCTGTATTGCAGTGTGCCTTGCCAGATAGTAGTAGGTACCATTTTTAGAATGGTCTTTGGTATGACCCAACCGTGAGTAGAACTCGCAATCAAGAGATGGACACGCTAACCACTAGATTAGTTCACAGTTCACGATGTATCAAGTATCCAAAATTTCCAGTGCCTGCCTTAAATGACACGATAGAATACTTAGCTAACTTAGCTTAAAATGCTAACAAACATGAAAACTACCATCACCTGATAGTGTCTAATGAGATAATGTTGACTATAAAAAAAAAAGAAATAATGGTTTAATTTATATAAGTAAATAGTTATCTTACTTTCAAATAGTTTGCTTGCAAACATGGATACTGGTTTACACAATATAATAGTGAGTTCAGTCATGGCTAGCTATGGGATATAATCCTTAGCTAGCTTGTTAGCAAACCCGATTAGCTCCTAAAATCCAAAAGAAGTTACATCACCCGAATTCTCTGCAGTCCTCTGGTGGTCGTTTTTCTATTAAAAGATACACACTGAACATTTTCAGGCGGTTACACAGGACAAATGGCCGACATCCTCTCCACTCTGTATACACATACAACTGGATAAAAAGGAAACAGCCTGAGGGGACACAGGAAGCAGGTTGGCAGCAATTAAGCAAATGATTCGGCGACGTCCCGCGATGCTTAAATCGGGCAGATTTGCTCTAATCCTACAATTAGTGTGGAAAATGAGCCTTGATATAGCCACCGACACACACAGGGCAAATACACACAAACAGCATGAACACACACTTAATAAATATCATCAGATCATCAGAGCTTTGTTCTCGATGACCTTTTGACCTTGAAATAAACAGTGATTAGTGTTCAGCTGACTCCAGCTCATCAGGCTGACAGAACTGCTTAGGTGGTGTTAGTGTGTGTGTGTGTGTGTCCAGTTCTTCAGTGATGTCACACCAACTTGGTGTTGTGGTCTAGGACACAGTGTGACTTTAAGGTCATAGGGACAGCCATCTTGGAATTTTTTCCTTACCCTAATTTGGTATCCTTCCCCCCCTTGACCCCGCCTCTCAGAGTTTGGCATGAAGATGGTAAACTATTTATTATTCTATCCACATTCACTGGATATGAGCAATTATGTACTCTGATTGGCTACTGTATTACTAGGCTATCAGCTCATATACCGTGAGTAGAGAAAAACAAAATGGCGGCACATCAAGTCAGATATATCACTTTTGCTGTGTTCACACTTATACCGGTACGAAAGTGGTATAACTGTATCGATACAAAGTATACCGGTACAGTTTAGTGCATCTGTCCACACTAGCGAGAAATGTTTGCAGTTTTCTTTCACGGTAGTTGAAATGCACGTGCGCGAAATGTTTCCGTGGTTACCGAGTAACTTCCTTCTGAGAATATATGGCATCTGTTATTTCGAGATCTCGAGAAAACAAAACAATTATTTCATGATCTCAGCTGGATCACTGTATCTCCGTCGGTAGAGACGAAGCCGGGCCAGTCTTCTGCGGAGGTGCCGCGGACTAATTTTGAAATTATCCCTTATTAAAAGACTTAATGCAATCTCTCCCTGTGTCAACCCCTGATCAAAATATGGCCTTATTAGGTGATCGATTATTCCAGACATTCTAATGACCAAAGTTGCGTCTATACAGAATGAGAAATAGCCCCAAAGTCAGCGTATCACAAGTCTCTTGGCGCACCTGAATGAACCATTTCTCAGCGGTTTACTCGAGATCATGAAATAATTGTTTTGTTTTCTCGAGATCTCGAAATAACGGTTTTGTTTTCTCGAGATCTCGAATTAGTTGTGTTGTTTTCTCGAGATCCTGAATTAATTATGTCGTTATCTCGGGATAACAAGGTAAATAAAAAAAAAAGGATTATATGAAGGGCCTCTCTCGGCTTCCGTACGGATGAAACAACGTGTGTGTGGTTTTTGTTGTCAATGTACAGTCTGTATTTCTGGTGGTCATTTATTCAGTCGAATCGTATAAAACGCGCGAGGCGGTTGAGAAAGAAACAAACGAATCTCCGTTCTTCACTATTTTATTCAGCGAAGACATCGATTGAGGTGTGTGACTTTGCGCATGCGCATTATATTTGTATCGATACAGAACCGCTTCATCTGTCCACACTACAGCGAAGCGCTACAGTACCGATACTGTACCGGTACGAAACCCATACATTTGTGGGTTTCGTACCGATACAGTTATACCGCTACAGTACCGGTATAGTTGCTAGTGTGGACAGGTGTTGCGGTACGAAAGTAGTTTCGTATCGGTACAAAATCCCTAGTGTGGACAGGGTATTTATCAAGTATTTAAAAGAAACAGAAATAGCTACAAGAATATAGTCGTCGTCGCCCCCCGTATCTCCTGTTCCACACTACAGCCCAGCTGGTGGAGGTAATGCACCTTTAAGTTGGTTTGCCAACCACCAAAAAACCCTAAAGAAGAAGAAAAACAAAATGGTGGAGCGTGTTGCTGAACCAACCAAGGAGGAAATAAAAACTCTACTTGAAAACAACCCCCCCCCCCCCCCCACAAAAAAAAAAAAAAAAGCAGCAAAATACTGTATGGAATGAAAGTATTTCATAGTAAGAATGCATCTTTTTTTCATTTTTCAAGAATTATTATAATAGCATTTTTCACAAATTGCTCCTGTCATTTCACAGGTTTGTTTACATTCTAAACAGAAATGATTTTGTCAGACGTTTTGTATCAAGTTTTTATTTATCGAATTAAAAAAAAAAGCTTGGATTCTCAAAATCCAGTGAATGTGGATATAGTAAAATAGTTATTCCACTCAATCTCGTTATACATGGCTTATAGCCAACTCGGTGCTACGCGCCTCGTTGGCTATCAACTCGTGTATGACTCAATTTCGTGGAATAACTGTTAATTGTAGTTTTAGTGTGTGTTCATATTTTCAGGACTTGTTCTATTTATTTATTTATTTATTTATTTTCAAAATCTCTTTTGTTCCCAATTTTATTTTGCTATTGTCTTGACCATAGTTCTGCTTTCTTTGTATTTTTACTCAAATTTATGTTGTTTATACCGCGAGCTGGCCTATTACTTAGCAAGTCCACCTCTCCACTGGGACATTATTTAATGACAAGAACATTTGTTTTTCATTTTTCACGAATTATTATTATTATAGCATTTTTGACAAATTGCTTCTGTCATTTCACCGGTTTGTTCACATTCTAAGCAGAAATTATTTTGTCAGACGCTTTGTATCAAGTTTTTATTTATCGAATTTGCAAAAAATAAAAATGCTCTGTTTCTCAAAATCCAGTGAATGTGGATAGAATAAAACAGTTATTCCACTCAATTTCGTCGTACATGGCTTATAGCCAACTTCGGTGCTACGCGTCTCGTCTGCTATCAGCTCATGTATGACTCAGTTTCATGGAATAACTGTTAATTATTTAGTTAATAATTACCAATTTAGTGATCAAACTGAGAAAGTGAGGCAATGAATCATGCAGCAAAAACAAACCTGCTGAACAGAAAGATGGCACCACCACTAATTCGCTGATGGTATTAGTTACATTTTTTCCAGGTTGGTGGCTTTTATGCTTTTGTGCTTGAACTCTTCATGAATTTGACCAAGACTGATTAGTAATATAGACACTTTACTGAGCATTTCATTGCCAGATTTTATTGAAATTTTAGCAGAAGCCAAGTTTCTCACATAGTCTTAAACAATCGCCTATGATGCCTATGAAGGCTGGCTTTTTGCTAGATACAGTAGTTTGCTCCTACTGGTCTGAAAAACTCACTGGTACCCCTTTTCAACCAACAGGGAACGGGTTCTTGAACTGGTTCCATTCAGAATTCTTTGAACCTTGGTGCCAGCTAGTGAACCAATCCACATTTTTTTACCAGTTTTGAATAGAATGAGCCGTTGTAATCAAGGATACGTCATGAACAGAGCGAGATGCACAATTCACAATGGGAGGAAACAGTAGTGTTTTTTTGTGCTGGAAAAAACAGCTATATTTTGGCTCCAGATGGGAAGCAATCAGTGTTAGATTGAACATCATCGAACACTGAACATGACTTCAAAGTCAGGAAGGCTAAAGCATGGGCAACATGCCACCAAATGAGGAACATTTGGAAATCCGGTCTTCAACCTAAGCACAAAAAGCATCTGTTTATAGCCACTGTGGAGTCCATTCTACTCTACGGTTCAGAGACATGGACCCTGATTTAACAACTTTCCAAGAAGATAGATGGCTGCTCCATGAGCATGCAGGTTAGGATGGTCCTCAATGTGAACTGGTGGGAGAGGCACACTAACAAAGATGTCCATGGTGATCTTCCCAGAGCAACAGAAAAGATCGGACTGGCAGGACATGTAGTGCAGCACGAAGATCTAGTCGCCCACAAGGTAGTCCTCTGGGAATCTCTCCATGGACACCGCTCTGGAGGGAGACCACACTGAACCTTTGTAGATATGCTCCACAGGTACACTGGACTTGACAACACTGGCGAGATAAGGTGCTATGGCTGATAGACTGCTGTGATGCAACACCATCAATGCTCAGTCCTGGAAGCCACTGTAAGTCAATCTTTCAATTATGTTCATTATGTCATATATTAAATATAGTTAGTTTTTTATTTTTTTTATCAGACATCTAGTTTTTAGGTTTGTTTACCTGACATGTTTCGACGTACGACTGTCGTCTTCCTCAGAGTGTCACTGGATGTTATTGGTGACACATCTTTTATCAGCTGATGTTTCCGAAGGCGTGGCCTTCCTGTCTGGTTTGACAGGCAAACCATTGCCTCAGTGACAACGCATTTGAGATATTAAGAAAAGACCCAACCGAAGACAAGAAAAAGAAACTTAAAGCACTACTCAAACCGCTACTCGATGAAAATAAAATAAATAAACAGGCATACAATCATTTAGTACCCACAGCCAACGTCATCCCCAGGATTTATGGCACACCAAAGATACACAAACCAGGAACACCATTACGCCCCATAGCATTGGTTAGCATTGGTTCAGTGACATACAACCTATCAAAAGCACTCACCGAAATAATTAAACCATTACTAGGACTCACAGACCAACACTGCAAAAACTCAAAACAACTGGCAGAAGAACTAAAAAACATCAAAATGCAGCAAGACGAAGTTTTCATATCACACGACGTCATATCTCTTTTCACCGGGAGACCCACTATCAGCCATCATGTGCGGCTTTTTCATGGAAGATCTGGAGCAGAAAGCACTCACTACAATACCAGCAGAATACAGGCCAACACTCTGGAAACGTTACGTGGATGACATACTGGAAAAAGTGAAGAGGGGACACACTCAACAACTCACCGACCATTTCAACACCATAGACAATACCGGTAATATAAAATTCACACATGAAGAGGAAACGGAGCAGTCAATAACATTTTTGGACTTAAAAATACATCACACAGAAGATGGGGACATCAAAATAAAAGTACACAGAAAACCTACACACACCGACCAATATTTAAACTGGACTTCCGAACACCCCATAATGCACAAAATATCAGTAGTCAGAACATTACATGAACGCGCAGCAATACAGATCCACAGGACAAAGAACAGGAGCAACAACATATACAACACGCACTGAAGGCATGTCAATATCCACAATGTGCAATATCCAAAGTGGCGGAACAGGCTAAGAACAATAAAACACAGAAGAAAGAGAAAAAACAAACCAACAAACAAGAAAACAGGGGAGTAGTGACATTACCATACATCAGGGGAATAACGGAACGCATTCAAAGAGCAATGAGGAAACACAACATTAACACACCTGTCAAACCATACACAACACTCCGTCAGATCCTGGTTCATCCCAAAGACAGAATACATCCGGACAACAGATGCAACACCAGATTCCATGCCAATTATGCAATAAAACTTACATCGGGGAGACAGGAAGGAGTTTCAACACAAGGAAAAATGAACATAAGAAAGAGTGCGAAAAAGAGACAGCTACAAGACAAAGCCGAACAATAAAAGAAAAGGCACAACAGGAAAATTATAAGTCAGCCATAACAGATCACTGCAAAAGGGAAAATCATATTATGGACTGGGGGAATGCCAGAGTCATCCGCACAGAAGATAATAAACATCAGCGCTGGATCAGGGAGGCCATGGAGATCCGTAAGCGAAGTCCGAGGACCATCAACCGGGATGAGGGAGCATACATGCTCTCCCATACCTGGAGTGCCATCTTGCAGGGGCCGAACAGACAGTAGAAGGCGTGACCGACCTGTCAATCCAGACAGGAAGGCCACGCCTTCAGAAACATCAGCTGATAAAAGATGCGTCACCAATAACATCCAGTGACACTCTGAGGAAGACGACAGTCGTACGTCGAAACATGTCAGGTAAACAAACCTAAAAACTAGATGTCTGATAAAAAAGAAAAAACTAACTACACTGTAAGTCAAGCAAGTCAAGATGGGGACCAACTTTTCAGGTTCAGTACCAATTCAATTTTGGTTGAAATGCTCTGAATGGTTCAAAATTTGTTGCATGAACAAGAACAGAACCCATTCCCCATTAGTCAAAAAGGGGTATGGGTGTTTCTAAGGTGTTCAGAAATATGTATTTCTGCTGAAAACTGGTGTGGCAATATAAAAATATGAGACAGCCAATCAGATTGCAAACTACAAGGTTCTGAACCTTGTGGCCAACAGAGTGCCCAAAAAAGAAATAATTAACAAATAAAGAAATTTGATAGAGGGATGTCTTTGTATCTCTGTCGTACTGAAGGATTTGATTTAATGATAGCTTGATATTATGTAACTATTCACAACACTTGATATTTACATACAACATGAAACCCAAACTGCCAACTTGATTGAAACACGTTAAACACTTCCTGGTGCACAACATGTACAAATGACTCAAATGAAAATAATGTCAACATGCTGTATATGAGCATATGGCTGAAAATTGAACGTGTGAGTGTGTGAAAGCTGTAAAATGACTCTTTAGCAAGACATAGTGTGATTGCATGTGTGAGTGTGTGTGCACTTGCATTAGGACAGCAAACAGTTTGCTCTGTATATTAATGAGATGCTCTCAGTTTCGCTCTAGTGGCTTGATCTTTCTCTACGACTGGCAGCCAAATGGCCAATGGAGTTGTAAATGAAAACGTAGCATGGTGCACACTTTGCTATGAATAACACCCAGGCCTAGCGAACATGCTAACGGGGTGTCTTTGGCTTGAAACACTGGTGAGATGTTTTAAACTTATGGATAAGGTGATTATAGATAATCAAAATGTGATAATAGATAATCGAAATCGCAATCAAGGAGTCTGTAGCTGGGTGGACTGGAGGTCAATCACCAGAAACTCATGAGGTTAAGTTTTAGGACCAACAGAGACTCATGGATCTGAGATGAGAACGTGGCTGCAGTGCTACTGCCCTTGAACAAGGGCATAAACTGCTTCTGTACTTCAGACAGATGACAAAGTAAAGGAAAACAAACAACCTAAAGTGTGTTGATGATGATGATTTTTGTCCTTCGGGGTCGAATGTAGCACTCCCCTTAGTAGTTATGTGGATGAGGGCAGGGCTTTTGGGTTCTTTTAAAAAACTCATCAAATGTCTTAACCCTGATTAACTCAGTTTTAAATATTATTTTGGATTTCGTTTTTAAAGTACGCTACACACATGGACTGTTTTTAAATCACCTAGGAATTCACCTTTAAGTTATATTTTTAATAAAGATTTTTAACCCATGAGTCTATGTCTCTTTCCGAATTAAATTACAACCCCGATTCCAAAAAAGTTGGGACAAAGTACAAATTGTAAATAAAAACGCAATGCAGTGATGTGGAAGTTTCAAAATTCCATATTTTATTCAGAATAGAACATAGATGACATATCAAATGTTTAAACTGAGAAAATGTATCATTTAAAGAGAAAAATTAGGTGATTTTAAATTTCATGACAACAACACATCTCAAAAAAGTTGGGACAAGGCCATGTTTACCACTGTGAGACATCCCCTTTTCTCTTTACAACAGACTGTAAACGTCTGGGGACTGAGGAGACAAGTTGCTCAAGTTTAGGGATAGGAATGTTAACCCATTCTTGTCTAATATAGGATTCTAGTTACTCAACTGTCTTGGGTCTTTTTTGTCGTATCTTCCGTTTTATGATGCGCCAAATGTTTTCTATGGGTGAAAGATCTGGACTGCAGGCTGGCCAGTTCAGTACCCGGACCCTTCTTCTACGCAGCCATGATGCTGTAATTGATGCAGTATGTGGTTTGGCATTGTCATGTTGGAAAATGCAAGGTCTTCCCTGAAAGAGACATCGTCTGGATGGGAGCATATGTTGCTCTAGAACCTGGATATACCTTTCAGCATTGATGGTGTCTTTCCAGATGTGTAAGCTGCCCATGCCACATGCACTAATGCAACCCCATACCATCAGAGATGCAGGCTTCTGAACTGAGCGCTGATGATAACTTGGGTCGTCCTTCTCCTCTTTAGTCCAAATGACACGGCGTCCCTGATTTCCATAAAGAACTTCAAATTTTGATTCGTCTGACCACAGAACAGTTTTCCACTTTGCCACAGTCCATTTTAAATGAGCCTTGGCCCAGAGAAGACGTCTGCGCTTCTGGATCATGTTTAGATACGGCTTCTTCTTTGAACTATAGAGTTTTAGCTGGCAATGGTGGATGGCACGGTGAATTGTGTTCACAGATAATGTTCTCTGGAAATATTCCTGAGCCCATTTTGTGATTTCCAATACAGAAGCATGCCTGTATGTGATGCAGTGCCGTCTAAGGGCCCGAAGATCATGGGCACCCAGTATGGTTTTCCGGTCTTCACCCTTACGCACATGGGCGGCACGGTGGTGTAGTGGTTAGCGCTGTCGCCTCATAGCAAGAAGGTCCTGGGTTCGAGCCCCGGGGCCGGCGAGGGCCTTTCTGTGTGGAGTTTGCATATTCTCCCCGTGTCCACGTGGGTTTCCTCCGGGTGCTCCGGTTTCCCCCACAGTCCAAAGACATGCAGGTTAGGTTGACTGGTGACTCTAAATTGACCGTAGGTGTGAATGTGAGTGTGAATGGTTGTCTGTGTCTATGTGTCAGCCCTGTGATGACCTGGCGACTTGTCCAGGGTGTACCCCGCCTTTCGCCCGTAGTCAGCTGGGATAGGCTCCAGCTTGCCTGCGACCCTGTAGAAGGATAAAGCGGCGACCCTTACGCACAGAGATTCTTCCAGATTCTCTGAATCTTTTGATGATATTATGCACTGTAGATGATGATATGTTCAAACTCTTTGCAATTTTACACTGTCGAACTCCTTTCTGATATTGCTCCACTATTTGTCGGTGCAGAATTAGGGGGATTGGTGATCGTCTTCCCATCTTTACTTCTGAGAGCCGCTGCCACTCCAAGATGCTCTTTTTATACCCAGTCATGTTAATGACCTATTGTCAATTGACCTAATGAGTTGCAATTTGGTCCTCCAGCTGTTCCTTTTTTGTACCTTTAACTTTTCCAGCCTCTTATTGCCCCTGTCCCAACTTTTTTGAGATGTGTTGCTGTCATGAAATTTCAAATGAGCCAATATTTGGCATCAAATTTCAAAACGTCTCACTTTCGACATTTGTTGTCTATGTTCTGTTGTGAATACAATATCAGTTTTTGAGATTTGTAAATTATTGCATTCCGTTTTTATTTACAATTTGTACTTTGTCCCAACTTTTTTGGAATCGGGGTTGTATTTTCTCTTTTCAGGTAAGTTGCAGGTAAGTAATAAAGTACACAACACAAGGTTTTTTGAAAAATACTTCTCAACTATTTACTTAATAAAAAATGATTAATGCGATAAGAAAATGAAATAAAAATATGAATATTCTTTTTACACCTTCAAAATAAAATGCCCCTCTTTTTTCAGGAAACCACTTAAATGAAATATATCTCTTCTTC
The DNA here is from genome assembly GCF_027579695.1 of Neoarius graeffei. Lineage (NCBI taxonomy): Eukaryota > Metazoa > Chordata > Actinopteri > Siluriformes > Ariidae > Neoarius > Neoarius graeffei. Next base: position 59,674,671 of record NC_083588.1, read on the forward strand.
TTTAGGTTAACACTGCAAATGAATTCTCTCTCTCTTTTACAGGAAATACTGTACCATATGCAAATGCAAAAAAAAAAACACAATATACCCCTTTTACCCTTCAATGGATTAATTCAGAAAACCTTAATTTCACTTCAAAATCACTTAAACCAATATGTGGGCCCACACACACCTTAAAGCATGGTACTAAAGCCGACAACTAAAATTACTGTAAACTAAAATGTACCGTAGCAAGCCTGAGGTGATGCTTGTGTTCGCTGAGGCCCAAAACTTTATAGCCGCTTCACTCTTCAGCGAGCAAAATAAATGAATAATACTGTACCTGAGTTTATGTGTCTGTCCCGTCCTTCCTCTCACAGTCACAGCCGCAGACTCAACATCCAATCAGCTTTTCGACATGGAATCCGTCTGTCTCTCTTTTCTCCTCCATGTTGCCAGAACACTCACGAGTGAAAGTCTTTGTTGCTCCATGCTCTGTCTGAGTCTCTTCTCTGTTTCCAGTTCGAAAGCAGCAGCTCAAACCCTCAAACAGTTCAACTGAGGCAGTCAAACTCATCTCATCTCATTATCTCTAGCCGCTTTATCCTGTTCTACAGGGTTGCGGGCGAACTGGAGCCTATCCCAGCTGACTACGGGCGAAAGGCGGGGTACACCCTGGACAAGTCGCCAGGTCATCACAGGGCTGACACATAAACACAGACAACCATTCACACTCACATTCACACCTACGCTCAATTTAGAGTCACCAGTTAACCTAACCTGCATGTCTTTGGACTGTGGGGGAAACCGGAGCACCCGGAGGAAACCCACGCGGACACGGGGAGAACATGCAAACTCCGCACAGAAAGGCCCTCGCCGGCCACAGGGCTCGAACCCGGACCTTCTTGCTGTGAGGCGACAGCGCTAACCACTACACCACCGTGCCGCCGGAAGTCAAACTTTAACTAGAAAATGTCCGTTCAGAGGTAATGAACTGACGAGGGCCTATACTTCAAGGTAGCTAAGCGTTAGCATTAGCAGTAGCACAAAACGTAAACTGTCTTGGAACTTCGTGTAGAAATCCTTCCCGTTTCTCCCAATGCAGTCCATCACTCTTCTTTTTGGTTGTTGTGCAAACAATCACAAGATAACGAGCTAAACACTGGTTTGTGCACTGTTACTCACAAATTAACTCTGAAAATCTCGGAGTCACGCTCACTGTCTAGCTTACTCTGGCCGCTCTCTCATGGCTTGTCTCTCACTCTACCTGTCCATGCAGAAACCCCTTGGACCTGGCGGTCCGGCCAATCGATATTAACCCCATAAATGCTGGTTATGAGAGTTTTCACATATACATTGTCTTTTAACTAAGTCATCCCAGTGACTGATGGGGGCCTTTCTGTGTGGAGTTTGCATGTTCTCCCTGTGTCTGCATGGGTTTCCTCCAGGTGCTCTGGTTTCCCCCACAGTCCAAAGACATGCAGGTTAGGCTAATCGGTGGCTCTACCGTAAATTGACTGTAGGTGTGAATGTGAGTGTGAATGGTTGTTTGTCTCCATGTTTCAGCCCTGCAATGATCTGGTGACTTGTCCAGGGTGGACCCCACCTCTCGCCCATAGTCAGCTGGGATAGGCTTCAGCTTGCCCATGACCCTGCACAGGATAAGTGATTAGCCATAATGGTTGGATGGACTTGTGCATGACTTGAATTAGAGTGAGGCAGAGTTGCGCAGCCATCAGCCTCACTCTCTCGTCCCGACCTTACTGGGTCCAGGGGCAAGACAGAATCAAGGCGGCTGGAGCGCAGTCGGGATGCAATGGATGGCCAACAGCGTTTTATGTATTGCACTGTGCCCTGATCACGCTCCAAACACTTTGCTGGGTCCACCTTCCTTTGTCCCAAAACCAAAGTCCGGTGACCGCATGAGCTGTCAATCACTTCATTCCCAAGTGTATCCATGCCTTCTTGCAATATAGTAAAATAACATTTTAAAAATTGATTTCAGGGGTAAAAAAAAAAGTGCAGATATCAGCTTTAAAATCCAACTGTTGTAGATGGAAAGACAGCTTAGATGAGTAAAATGACATGAAAAATAGGCTACATTGTCACCGAAACCCATGGTGATAGCTGGCTACATGTTATACTGAAGCCAGCCAGCAGGGGCACTAGACCTGTGGTTGCTTCACTTTTTTGCAACATTACACTGCCCATGTTTTTGGCAGTCACCAGTTTCCCAATGTTGGTGTAAAATGAGTGTAACAACACTTTAGCGTGCAGCTATACTGTATTTTGAACCATTATGACATCTTTGTAGATTAGGATTTTAAATAAAGTGCACTGTACACTACCGTTCAAAAGTTTGGGGTCACTTTGAAATGTCCTTATTTTTGAAAGAAAAGCACTGTTCTTTTCAATGAAGATCACTTTAAACTAATCAGAAATCCACTCTATACATTGCTAATGTGGTAAATGACTATTCTAGCTGCAAATGTCTGGTTTTTGGTGCAATATCTACATAGGTGTATTGAGGTTTTTCACCTGACGTCACAGGGTCACGTGACGCCCCTGTGTCCGCCATTTTGAAGGTCAAGCTAGCTAATGTCAACAACAGTAGCTAGTATGTTACTGTAGCAATGTTTACGTTCAGTCATTTGGATGACTGTTAAAACCTTTCAGTCTCAAGTTTTTCCTTTACTGTATTTACTAGTTTACTGTAATTATGATCCGGCAGCTATTTACACCGGATCCAGTGTAAATAGCTGCCGGAGCCGATGTCCCAGCCTGCCCGAGCGCGCTAGCTCCGGCAAGCTCAGACGTCGGCTCCGGCAGCTATTTACACTGGATCCGGTGTAAATAGCTGCCGGAGCCGATGTCCCAGCCTGCCCGAGCGCGCTAGCTCCCAGCCTGCCTGAGCGCGCTAGCTCCGGCAAGCTCGGACGTCAGCTCCGGCAGCTATTTACACCGGATCCAGTGTAAATAGCTGTCGGATCATAATTACAGTAAACTAGTAAATACAGTAAAGGAAAAACTTGAGACTGAAAGGTTTTAACAGTCATCCAAATGACTGAACGTAAACATTGCTACAGTAACATACTAGCTACTATTGTTGACATTAGCTAGTGCTAACAGCTAGCTGCTAGTACACTGCTACAACACAGACACCGACCCTAATAATACAGTTCTTGGTCATTGCCTGGTAACAGCAAATTTATAACAGGCCATGTCTCAACAGACTAAGAAGTTATTTCAATGACATTTAATAACATTTTGTTTATCCTGAGGACCGAAAGTAAATGAAAATGTGAACAAACCTTAGCTGTAATAAGATGGCGACCACCAGCTCCAGGGACGACCCGCTGATGTAGGCATGTTACCCAGCTTGACACAAAATATTTGTAGGCATCCAAACTCTTGTACGCTTTCAGATCAATACCTGTGTATGGCGATGGGTTTTTAACGACATAGGTATACAGATCATGTGGGCCGAAGTCAGGTAAAGACGAGGGCTTCGTGTACTTCCGTACGTCAGTGAACAATCCTGGTGGAAGCAGGTAAACGTCGTTCTCTAAGCCTGCTAACCTCAATTTTTGCAAATACCTCTCCCTCTGCTCGCCCTGTAAATGCCCTACGTCGCTGGATAGTGAAGGTGTTTTCTGCATCTCGCTCCTTTTTCTTTTATGTTTTTCGTTTGTCGCCTTCCTCGCATTCAAACTGATTCGAGCCATGACGTCCAAAATGGCAGCATCACATGACTTGGTCACGTGGGTGAAAAACCTCAATAGAGACCCATTTCCAGCAACTCTCACTCCAGTGTTCTAATGGTACAATGTGTTTGCTCATTGCCTCAGAAGGCTAATGGATGATTAGAAAACCCTTGTACAATCATGTTAGCACAGCTGAAAACAGTTGAGCTCTTTAGAGAAGCTATAAAACTGACCTTCCTTTGAGCAGATTGAGTTTCTGGAGCATCACATTTGTGGGGTCGATTAAATGCTCAAAATGGCCAGAAAAATGTCTTGACTATATTTTCTATTCGGGGCGGCACGGTGGTGTAGTGGTTAGCGCTGTCGCCTCACAGCAAGAAGGTCCTGGGTTCAAGCCCCGGGGCCGGCAAGGGCCTTTCTGTGCGGAGTTTGCATGTTCTCCCCGTGTCTGCGTGGGTTTCCTCCGGGTGCTCCGGTTTCCCCCACAGTCCAAAGACATGCAGGTTAGGTTAACTGGTGACTCTAAATTGACCGTAGGTGTGAATGTGAGTGTGAATGGTTGTCTGTGTCTATGTGTCAGCCCTGTGGTTACCTGGTGACTTGTCCAGGGTGTACCCCGCCTTTCGCCCGTAGTCAGCTGGGATAGGCTCCAGCTTGCCTGTGACCCTGTAGAAGGATAAAGCGGTTAGAGATAATGAGATGAGATATTTTCTATTCATTTTACAACTTATGGTGGTAAATAAAACTGTGACTTTTCATGGAAAACACAAAATTGTCTGGGTGACCCCAAACTTTTGAACGGTAGTGTATATACAGTAGAAGGTGTCGTTTTGCGATTCCAATGGATTTCTATGCTTTTTATACTTTGTACCTCACTCCCTCATGTACGAGTGAGCAAAAATAGATACAAGCATGAATAAAGCAAGGGAAATGCACCATGAGGGCTCAAATTTGACATGACTTGAATGCAACGTGTGGACTGAAACACTGGTTGAAACGTATTGGAATGTTCCCTTGATGACGTGAACCATGGCGTAACAGAACCAATTTTTTTCCCCCTTTAATTTGTCACTCATGCTGGGAAGCTAATTCAGGTTCAACTCCTGCAAATGAAAGGTGGTTGGGACAGAGTAGGGGCTCTACTCAGATTCCTCCGATTATTTTTAGCATTTTAACAATACTCCTTCTCGAATTATTCAGATCTCAGGTTTATAACGTCTCCACTGTTCACCGTGTCCGTTCCGTCTGGCTGACTGAGCCGAGCGAGCGAGCGAGCGAGCGAGATCACTGTGGCTGTCTGTGTGGGCAGCTGAGTTTGCTGAAAACCATGAAATCAGCCGACTTTGCCGTTTCCTCCCTACTGAAGCACATCACCCACGTGAACGATCTGCCACCTATTAGCACTAGAATTATTGGTGCACACAGAACATTCATCTCAAGGCTATTTTTACACTCATAGCTCAGAGTAAGCATTCAAGAAACTCAATAAACTGATCTCATTGGATAACTCTTTTTAATTTACAGCCCCTGGGTATTAGCCAGGTACTGCCAACTCTGGAACCAAGACAATTTAACTAGATTTTACTGAAATACCAGACAGCTATTAGGATAAATATGGCTTAAATTCCTGCAAATTAATGATATGTACAATATTTGAGGTAATGGTGGTAAGGAGGTACAAACATAAACACTAAATGTCAATGTCATATGACATGATGACCTCAAACCACAAAACTACACCCACCGGCCACTTTATTAGGAACACCCAGACATCCACCTGCTGTTTGGTGCAGTTCTCTAATCAGCCGATCTCTTGATGCATGAAATCGTGCAGATACAAATCAAAAGCTTCAGTTAATGTTCACTAACATTCAAACATCAGAACGGGAAAAATTGTGATCTCAATTTTTGTGTGACTTTCTTTCACTGTGCCATGGGTGTGGGTTTGAGCCAGATGGACTGGTTTGAGTATTTCAGAAACCGCTGATCTCCTGGGGTTTTCACACACACAACAGTCTCCAGAGTTTACACAGACAGAATGGTGCGAAAAACAAAAAAAACATCATCGAGTGAGCGACAGTTCTGTCGGTGGAAACAAACGTCTTGTTGATAAGAGGCCAGACTGGTAGGATAGAGCAACTCATAGCAACTCTTTATAACCGTGGTGAGCAGAAAAGCATCTCAGCATGCAACACATTGGGTTCCACTCCTGCAGCCAGTCTTAGAAGCAAGAACAAGTTCCTTTTAAAGTGGCCAGTGAGTGTACTGTATGGACTGGATAAGCATCCCGGGTATGCATGTGAGGGTGTGTGTTGTGTAAATTGTTTTAGGAATCTTGTACTAATTATTAGATCATCCGGTCAACAGATGATGAGTTCGTGCCATTATGTGTTGTCTGTCCGGCGTCGTCCACATTTCACGAAAATCGCTTCTTCTCCCTCAGTTCTTCACCGATTTTGATTCTTTCTGGCATGAAGGTAGGGGAACCTAGGGTGCATAGAACTTCTACCCAGATTTGCTTCATTACAGTTATTAATGAAGTTATGGACCAATTAAGCCTTAATGAGCATTTCAACAAAAATCGCTTCTTCTCAGTCAATTCCTTGCCGTTTTGGATTCTTTCTGGCAAATATATTGGTATTCCTAGGGTGGATATCGCTTCTATATATAGCTTGTATATAGTGTATATAGCTTGTAACATTTACTGCACAATTTGGATCGTTCCTTCTGGATTAGACGGGGCCAGAGTGAGCTACACCATCATGGACGGGCTCGTTACTGATTCAATGATTCATGATCTCTGAATAAATGTCTTCATGATGGTGGCACAGTGGTGTAGTGGTTAGCACTGTTGCCTCACAGCAAGAAGGTCCTGGGTTCGAGCCCAGCAGCTGGCGAGAGCCTTTCTGTGTGGAGTTTGCATGTTCTCCCTATGTCTCCATGGGTTTCCTCTGGGTGCTCTGGTTTCCCCCACAGTCCAAAAACATGCAGGTCAGATTAATTGGTGGCTCTAAATTGACCGTAGGTGTGAATGGTTGTTTGTCTCTGTGTCAGCCCTGCAATAACCTGGCGACTTGTCCAAGGTGTACACCTTGCCTGCCTCTCACTCATAGTCAACTGGGATGGGCTCCAGCTTGCCTGCGACCCTGTAGAACAGGATAAGTGGTTATGGATAATGGATGGACGATGGAGTTATGAACATCACACCAAAAGAAACACACATACCACGTATAGGATGTCTCATGTCTTTAATGTACACTGAAGCTAATACTAAATTGCTGCAGTAACTGGAGCCCTAACGTATCTACACTACCGTTGAAAAGTTTGGGGTCACTTTGAAATGTCCTTATTTTTGAAAGAAAAGCACTGTTCTTTTCAATGAAGATCACTTTAAACTAATCAGAAATCCACTCTATACATTGCTAATGTGGTAAATGACTATTCTAGCTGCAAATGTCTGGTTTTTGGTGCAATATCTCCATAGGTGTATAGAGGCCCATTTCCAGCAACTCTCACTCCAGTGTTCTAATGGTACAATGTGTTTGCTCATTGCCTCAGAAGGCTAATGGATGATTAGAAAACCCTTGTACAATCATGTTAGCACAGCTGAAAACAGTTGAGCTCTTTAGAGAAGCTATAAAACTGACCTTCCTTTGAGCAGATTGAGTTTCTGGAGCATCAGGGTTTCTGCAGGCTTGAACAAGTTCAATTTAAGACTTTTTAAGACCTTTTTAAGACCATAACAGGTTAAATTTAAGACTTATGCCGCACAAAAAAAAAAGAAAAGAAAATTGGGAGAGCCTGAATTACTTTCAAAATAACAACATTTATTATCATTCACCAATGAACTCATTACATCCCTAGGGTGCGTTCTTGCATTAATGAGGAACTAAGTTGCAGTGGAACCAAAGACATCCCGCAAATCACTTGAGGATGAGGCATTCGATTCCGTACGGTTTGTGTGTTGTAACGTTACAGTTCGCACGGAGTTAGCTGATACACCGTCTCGAGACGTGCTTGGACCTGACAATGGTGAACAAAATTGAGTGATGGCATGCGATTGTTGCAGACTTTTATGGGCAGCCTGGTGCTTCTCCACTTTCGCGTGCGATTCCGGTGCCTTTACACCCAGGGTGCCAAGTTTGAGTGTTCTTTTGCACAATGTGCAGTACGCCTCAAACGGATTGTTTGGTACACGTTTTAACCAGTCTACGGAATCATTGCGTTCAAGCCAGCAGTCGTTAAACTTGCATTTGCCTATTTTGCTACAAACCGTGACAATCTCCCTCGCTTCTTTTAGGCTCTACTGTCTAAATGCGCGCGGACCATGCCCTGTGCATCACCATGCCAACCGGGCTAGACGCCGGATTCCACTGTGTCTCATTTGTAGTTTGCAGCGTAGCCTACTGATGCTAAGTAGGCCTAGCCTATATGACTAATTATGAATATCACCAACGCATTTAACAAAAAAAAAAGCGAATGGGGTAAATGGACGTAAGGATTTAAGACTTCACAAAATTACATTTAAGACCTACAATGCAAAATATGCTCGTATTTTAGACTTTTTAAGGCCTTAAATTAGGATTATCAAATTTTAGACTTTTTAAGACTTTTTAAGACTCCGCGGAAACCCTGACCACATTTGTGGGGTCGATTAAATGCTCAAAATGGCCAGAAAAATGTCTTGACTATATTTTCTATTCATTTTACAACTTATGGTGGTAAATAAAAGTGTGACTTTTCATGGAAAACACAAAATTGTCTGGGTGACCCCAAACTTTTGAACGGTAGTGTATCTTCTCAGCCATTAGTAAAATGTGTTGCGTACTTTGTAACCAAGTTCAAATTCAAAGTCTCAGAGCCTAGTAGTTCCTTCTTGGTTCTGTTTAAAATGTTCCAGTCTCTGTGACATTAATGCTCTATCATACCATCCACACACACACACACACACACACACACACACACACACACACACACACACACGCACACAGAGGAACCATACACTTGGGAAATAAATAAATAATGTGCTGTATTTATTCCCATTTGCTCCTCAGGGATTCGGGGAATGTGCCAACACACTACATCTCCTCATACTGTATATGCATTGCGCTCTGACATCTGTTCAAACACATCCCCAGAAACTCAATGTACTTTTTTACTCCAGTAAAGTAAAGCATGCGAGTAAAACCCTGCGATACGCCCCATAAATATCCAGAAGGCCAAATGTAGAAAGTGCATCGCTTTGACTCGGCAGGAGGGAACGCAATCACATGCAGAATTTAATCAGCAAAAAAAAAAGTAGAGAAGAAGTAGTGAAGAAGATTAAAAGTATCTTCATTATCACTTTTTAAATTCATTTTCATCGTATTCCCTGATATTTTATAAAAACAGAAGATGGTATGAATTAATATTTTACCTTCTAGATGTGATGCAGCTGCATGGCAGATGCTTCTCAAACTTCAAAATCACATCTGAATTTCGGACAAATTTCAAAACTAATTTTGAAAAATTTGACTTATGTTTTTGTGAGTCTTCCTGCCATGACCACATTGCATCCTTCTTTTGCTTTAAAGGAGCAATTTGTCATTTTTATACTTCTCTTCTAGCTGGAATGCAAAAAGCAATAAAACATTCACAAGCCTTCAGACTGTATATTCTGCATGAGTCAACTTTCAGCAAAAAGAGAGAGCTGTGGTTCATTGGAGGTAGAGGGTTTTTTTTCCCCCCATCTTTTCTGGGCCAGAAAAAATGTAAACAGAAACCTGAGATGGAAAAAAACTAGTCAGATATATTTCACAGAGAATTTGTGATCAAGTCTTTTTCAAGTAGCTTTAAAATGATAGGATTATTACAGATCTTCAGTAGATCCATGTTTAAATATTATAAACTGAGCTTTTAAAAGTTGTGCCAGTGGCAGGTTTGGTTGTTTTTTTGCTCATTATGTCACTTCCAAAGTAGAACGTTATCATTAAAGATCCACTGTGTAGGATTCAGTTGATTGCAACCAACTGAACATCCTTCCCTTATTCCTCCTTCATGTTCTTTTGATACTTACATTGACACTATCTTGCTTTTTTTTCCATAAAAAATCTAAAACTGGGATCACAAGTTTGTTAGTCAGCACCAGGAAACATTGGTTACTCAGAGCAGTTGGAGGTTAGGTGCCCTGCTCAAGGGCACTTCAGCCATGGATTTTTCCTACCAGTTCAGGGAATCAAACCTGTGACCCTTTGGGCCCCAAGGTTGCTTTGCTCACCTTAAAGGGCATATTCTGGACCAATTTCATTTTTTTTTTTATATGAAAATATGTCCCTTTACACATTCATCCAGAAGGGTAATTTTGCACAAGGACATCTGTCTACAGCAGACAAAAATAAAATAACAAAACACATCTGGAAAAATCCCAAGGGAGTCTGGAGCCAGATTCGTGACGTCACCTGCGTAAGCGCCAGCAGGCTGCGAGAGCTTTGCACAGTTTCAGTGCACAGCCTGTGTAGACCAAGCGCTCCCATTTCTCTCTCATTGTCCGGTCTTTTGGAAAACGATGAGTACTAATCCCATCAAGATTGGTGTTGCTACACCCTCCTACGATACATCTGTTAACCATTTTAATAATTACGTGGGCGGCATGGTGGTGTAGTGGTTAGCGCTGTTGCTTCACAGCAAGAAGGTCCGGGTTCGAGCCCCGTGGCCGGCGAGGGCCTTTCTGTGCGGAGTTTGCATGTTCTCCCCGTGTCCGCGTGGGTTTCCTCCGGGTGCTCCGGTTTCCCCCACAGTCCAAAGACATGCAGGTTAGGTTAACTGGTGACTCTAAATTGACCGTAGGTGTGAATGTGAGTGTGAATGGTTGTCTGTGTCTATGTGTCAGCCCTGTGATGACCTGGCGACTTGTCCAGGGTGTACCCCGCCTTTCGCCCGTAGTCAGCTGGGATAGGTTCCAGCTTGCCTGTGACCCTGTAGAAGGATAAAGCAGCTAGAGATAATGAGATGAGATGAGAATAATTACGTGATAACGTTGAAGAAATTTGCAGAAAACACCAGGTCATTTTCTCATAAACAAACCAGCGCTGACGTAAGATTCAGAAGGAGGCGTCCCGCACGCGACGTCACGAAAATCAATGTTTGCCAGGAAATCCAAACGCCAAGTTTTTTCAGAGGCGGACCAATTCGCCTCAAATGGCTTGATTTCAACTGAATTTTTCTGGTATTGCGCAAGGTAAAAAAATTGCACAAAATGCAGAATGTTACAGATATTTGACCAAAGTTTAATATAAAGCAGGAGAATTACATTGATGTTGCTCCTGAATTTACCCGTGATATGCCCTTTAAGACCTTTAGACCACAGCTACCCCAAGAAGGATTCTTCTTTTTCTCCTTCTTCTTCTTTGTCTTTCTTTCTTCTTCTTTGTCTTCCTTTGTTCTTCTTCTTTGTCTTTCTTTCTTCTTCATTGTCCTTTGTTCTTCTTTTTCTTCTTGTCTCTTTCTTCTTCTTTGTCTTCGTTTCTTTTTCTTCTTTTTTGTCTTTCTTTGTTCTTCTTCTTTGTTGTCCTTTCTTCTCCTTCTTCTTCGTCGTCCTTTCTTCTTTGTCTTCCTTTCTCCTTCTTCTCCTTCCTGTCCTTCTCCTTCTCCTCTTTCTTCTTGGAGACCAACGAATGGTCTCCAAGAATGATCCGTAGCCAATGGGTGATGAAGGTCTGAAGTTTGCTGTTTGATGTACAGTAGTTCACCATATTTCTGAGTAATAGAGAAGCCCTGGCTCCACATTTGTGTTGAATATTTAGAGCTTGGTGTTCTTGAAGGGTCATAAATGCTGTTTTGTGTTCCCTATACTTGCCTAAATGTCTGGGTCTGTTCCTTCATTCCTTCCAATACCAAGGTATGTGAACATTTCCACTTCCTCCAGCTCTACCCCTTTACAAATTGATGCAGTCATCACTGGTGTTGTTTATGCCCATGACCTTGGGCTTGTCTTGGCTGATGTGACCACTACCCAGGATATCTTGGATTGCATCAACTGGCACATGTATGAGATGCTCGGATTATATCATCTGTAAAGTCCAGCTCATCCCACTGAGCCCAGAGTGTCCGTGAAATTCCCAAGATCTGACTCTGTTGTCTTGCACACAACCCAGTTCACTGCCACTAGCAATAGTTTCCAATTCAACCCAAAAGGAGCCAAGACCGTTTACATGCTTCGGTAAAACTGCACTTGATATGACTTTGTCAGTTAAACTGAACTGAACTGCAAGAAACAGAGAGCTGAATTGAGGTCTTCGACTCTTAATATAACCACATTTTCATTTATTCATTTGCCAAATGCTTTTATTCATCATGACATAGCAGTCAGGCAGAAGCTAAACCGAGTACAGAGCTGTTAAAGAAGCAATACAAGTCTCGCAAGACTGACCCAGTGAACACAAAGATGCTTAAAAGAAGTGAAATGAAATTAAACATCTCTGCCAGACACACACGGGAGGGCTAAATTTGGTCTTTCATGAAAGGTTGTAGTCTTTTGAGGATGCAGAAAAGACAGAAAAGAGTCACAGGAAGGCTGCTCGTGTAGGATTTACTGACTGTAAAATGCCTGTGAGATCAAAATTAACGTGTTTTATGTCTCTCTTGGCAACGAGACACATATATACCTGTCTCATAAATGCTTTCAACTTGTTTTTTTTTTTTTTTAAGAAATATTGCTGACTCACTCAGCACTCCAAACAAATTGTCTCTACGTGGTTCTGTCCAACCCTCAGGAACATAAATCCGTGACCATAAATTCAGCCGGGGTGTGGGGGCGTGGCCAGAGCATGGTGTATCTTGAACACGATTGGCTGTCGAAATAAATCAAGCACTTCAACATGTCCTGTAGTAACTTTCTGTTTTATAAGGAAATGTGTCAATATACAGAATCAAATCATCCTCAAGCAAGTTCATGACACGTAAAATAAAGCAATAACTCAGTTTTGTGGGCCAGTTTAAGCCTGAGAGCCAACTGGAGGATTTTACAAGATGTGCTTTCGGATTTAAGAGCAGACTTTACTGTGCAAAGTCAAATCCTGAGTTGTGTTTACACAGTTACACAGTACAGGATTAGAGACACGCTGCTTTTTGCTGTTTAGTTCAGAAATTGCATAGATTGAGTGTATTAGCATTAGCAATATGGCTCCCTGTTAATCCATCGCATATTGATGTTGTTTTTGTTGTTAGTGGTGTTTGCTTTTTTTAAATGTATTATTATTTTTTTTAACTTCAACCATAGTTGTGATATTAATAACCTTTTTTATAGCAGTTTTCCACTCCACCTGCACTCTTTGTGTCTTATTAATGATAGGTTGTTCAAGTTATCATCATGGAGTGTGTAAAGAATTGGCTCCGCCCCCAAGCCCATATCGTTACCAGTATACTCGGTTCTAGCGTTTTTGGATTTTGGAGGGATTAAACAAACTGATTTTGTAGGATAAGCTCCAGCTTTATGTAGAACGATTAAAGGGGTTGGTAAGAGGTTTACAGGGAGGCACAACCAGGGTTGCCAGGTATGCAGTTTACCAACCTTTGTTGTAGATTAACATGAAATTGTGCGCCAGTGGAAATATGTTGTCCGTCCGTCCGTCCATCCATCCATTATCCATAACCGCTTATCCTGTACAGGGTCGTGGGCAAGTTGAACCCTATCCCAGCTGACTATGGGTGAGAGGTGGGGTACACCCTGGACAAGTCGCCAGATCATCGCAGGGCCGACACATAGAGGCAAACAACCATTCACACTCACGGTCAATTTAGAGCCACCAGTTAACCTAACCTGCATGTCTTTGGACTGTGGGGGAAACCAGAGCACCCGGAGGAAACCCACGCGGACACGGGGAGAACATGCAAACTCCGCACAGAAAGGCCCCAGAACCTTCTTGCTGTGAGGCGACAGTGCTAACCACTACACCACTGTGCCACCCATAAGGTGTTGTAATTACAGTAAATATCGCTTAAAATAATTTTTAAAATAGAAAAAAGTTATTTACTGTATGAATGTGCATTCACTGATCAATAATTATATGAGACTATTTTATTGCCGTAGTGAAAGACATGAAGAAAACCCCCATGATTTTAATTCTAACTGATGAAAAAAATGTTGATGTTCCTTGATTTAGAGATTTGGATCCGGACTGGTTATATGGACGACTTCTTCTTCTTCACTGCCAATATCTGACAACCCTGCCCACATGGAAGATGAGATTATTTTATGACTATGATGAAAAATATCATGACTGAAATAAGAGTTAGGACAGGGTTGGATTTTTTTTTCCAATTATCATCTTGTTTACCCATTTTTTCTCCAATCCAGGCCATAGTTAACCCTTTAATGTATACGTTATTATAATGCATCAAATGCATACAAAATACTTGCAAAGTATATGTATGGTATGTTATTTACCAGCCGGGAGGTCTGTATTGTGAAATACCGTGACCGAGGTCTTGAAAGTACTGAGCGAGGTCCTCTGGGCCGAGGTCAGTATTCAAGGCCGAGGTCACGGTATTTCACCATATGGACCAACCTTAAGCTGGTAAATAATATATTTATTTTTTCTTTACCAAATTCTAACAGAAAACAAGAGCGCCCGAAAGGGAAAACCGAACCGAGCCGCCATTTTGAATCCTCATTCATGGCTGTAGTCAAGTCAAGTCAACTTTATTGTCAAATATGCTATACATGCTCGACATACTGTACAGCACAGATGAAATTTCAGTCCTCTCTGACCCATGGTGCAAACAGGCAATGCAATAAATAAAAATAGTATAACTGAAATAAACAATATAAACAGTATAAACACTCTAGTCTATGTCTATTTCTTATCTAAACACTCACAGGTATATATACATACACATACATATATACACACACACACACACACACACAGACACACACACACATATAAAAGGGAGCAAAGGGACATAAAATAACAGTCAAGGGCACTTGAGGTATAGCAGGTAAACATGAAATAAGCAGTAATGCAAATGGCTTCCTCCTCGGTTACAAGTGCACTTCCATGACAGGAAAAAAACTACATTTTGCCGCCTATGTAGTCCCCTATTTATACAAAATTGAGCCATTCAGGATTCAGCCATGTTTTTGCTTGCCGTTAGCAAGTTACAGGTTTTTAGCTTTCTCCTGAAATGTTTTCTTTTATTTCTTCTTCCTCAGGGTAGTAAAACTCGCTTTCGCTGTGAACACTGTCGTTATCGCTATCCATGCTGTAAAATTAATGCTATTTTGAATCCTCATTCACGGCTGTAATGCAAATTACTTCCTCCTGGGTATACAAGTGCACTTCCATGGCAGGAAAAAAACTACATTTTGTCGCCTATGTAGTCCCCTGTTTATACAAATAGGAGTCATTCAGGATTCAGCCATATTTTTGTTCGGCGTTAGCAACAGTACAGGTTTTTAGCTTTCTCCCGAAATGTTTTCTTTTATTTCTTCTTCCTCAGGGTAGTAAAACTCGCTTTCGCTGTGAACACTGTCATTATCGCTATCCATGATGTAAAATTAATGCTATTCTTCTGAGAAATGCTGGAAAAAATGTAAAAGATTTTTAATAAAAATTTTATAAATAAATCTTATAAAAAAGATAAATGTTGACAAAATTTTGCTACTGTGTTTGTTGTTGCTGTGAATGAGCGAGTCGCCAGAGGTCCATAACCAGGGTCCGTAACTGGGGTCCGTACCATAGGATATGGACCCGCTCACCAGCTAATCAGAGCGCAGGATTTGATGGAAACCGGACTGTGAAAAAAATAATTAAAGTTATTTTTTAACATTTAACCAACATATATAATTTGTCCATAATTATTCATACATTTCTATTTATAAAAAAACAGTAATGAGGCAGTTTAGCTCCAAAGTTATGTTATTAAAAATAAATAAATTAAATAAATTAATAATAGGCGGCACGGTGGTGTAGTGGTTAGCGCTGTCGCCTCACAGCAAGAAGGTCCTGGGTTCGAGCCCCGGGGCCGGCGAGGGCCTTTCTGTGCGGAGTTTGCATGTTCTCCCCGTGTCCGCGTGGGTTTCCTCCGGGTGCTCCGGTTTCCCCCACAGTCCAAAGACATGCAGGTTAGGTTAACTGGTGACTCTAGATTGACCGTAGGTGTGAATGTGAGTGTGAATGGTTGTCTGTGTCTATGTGTCAGCCCTGTGATGACCTGGCGACTTGTCCAGGGTGTACCCCGCCTTTCGCCCGTAGTCAGCTGGGATAGGCTCCAGCTTGCCTGTAGCAAGCTGTAGAAGGATAAAGCGGCTAGAGATAATGAGATGAGATGAGATGAAATTAATAATAATAATAATAATACAGAAATGGTACAGAAACAGTACCAATGGCAGCATGATAAGCTCTGCTTTAATCTCCACTGGCTTCTATGTAGACCATATGGGTATGAGGTAGGTGAGAAGTGGTCTGAGCACACACCAGAGAAAGTGATGGATGATGAGGGTAAAGCAAAGATTCTGTGGGATTTCGATTTTCAGACAGACCGAGTACTTGAACACCGTAGGCCTGACTTGGTGCTTTACAAGAACACGCAGCATGAATGTCTGATTATAGATGCAGCGATCCCGAGTGGTCATAATATCGCAGCCAAGGAGATTGAGAAAATAACGAAGTATGCAGAAGTTAAGGTGGAGATCTCACGGCTTTGGGGATCACCAGAGTCGAAGGTTAAGGTCATCCCTGTAATCAGTGGGGCTTTGGGATCAGTCCCAAAGAAATTGAAGACCTATCTTGACATGCTTGATGTTAAATATGATCTTAAAACCTTGCAAAAGTGCTTGGAACAGCACACATACTGCGGAAAGCGCTGTCTGTCTGAGGTCCTTGTTGTGATTTGACAGATGGCAGAAAATACCAGTACAAACTGACTAATCCAAAACATTATCTACTGTGTGATGTTAAGTTAAAAGTTAAAGTCCTTCCCGCGCCTTACAGTACCTGGTATTCCTAGGCAGTCTCCCACTCAAGTACTAACCAGGCCCAACTCTGAATGGTGGCGCATCGGGCGGCGCCAATCTCCGTAGCCCTCGGCCTCTCGCCTATTACACAGCTAGGGTTACAGTGGGGGGCTAGTCCTCTGGTAACCACGAGAGTTTAACTCCCCATGCACATCTGTATTGCAGCGTGCCTTGCCAGATGGTAGTAGGTACCATTTTTATGATGGTCTTTGGTATGACCCGACCGTGAATAGAACTCGCGATCTCCCGATCGAGAGGCGGACACGCTACCACTAGGCCACTAGTCAGTACTGTGCGATGTAGAGATAATAATAAGAATAAGAAGAGGAAAAAGAAGAGGATTAGAGTATGTTACAGTATAATAAAGTTTATCTTTATTATAAGTCTGAGTGTGTTCGCCATCAGTGAAAAGGTTAAAGAAAAGGTTTGGTCTAACTGCTCGTACTTTGCAACGTGTTCAGTCACACAGTGAGACTTTTGCCCTTGTTTCCTTCTTTTCACATCTTTATTCAAACAGAATGAAAAAAAGAAGAAAAAAAGAAATAGACAGTCTTCATTCTCAGTCCTATTTATGTGCCAAACCAGCAGCAATCTGCTCATCTCCTGGCATTTAGCTGCACGCATTCCACAGCCAGTGAGCCTCAAACAAGAGAAAGTCATCGTCACAAACAGGACCTGACACGCGGGCGGCAGCCAAGACTGTCACTCGATCAGGAAGTGAGAGAGGCGTGTGAATGAGAGAGAGAGAGAGAGATATTTTACCTGCTGGAGAGAAAGCGCTCATTAGGTCGTGCCACCTCCCTCTCTTCACTGCTCACCTGGCTCTCTCTGACTTCACCTCTTTGCTCTTTCAGCTTCTCTCACTATTTATTTTGGCTCCCTATTTATTTTTCTCTTCTGTTTCCACGCCATCTGATTTCCGAGAGCGGCTTCGAGGTGTCACAGTGGATCATTCTGTCTATCTCTCAACCTCCTTTGACTCCATCAGAACAGAAAGTCCCTGTATCTGTATTGCAGCTCAATAACACACACACACACACACACACACACACACACACACACACACACACGCAGTTTGTGTCGTGCTGCTTTGGTGTCAGGATCAGGATGCAGCAGCTGATTAGTCTGATGTCGCTGTGTGTCACACGGAAGCCGCCGGAGGATGCCTCCCCGCTGGAGGAAAGCTCATTTACACCCGACTTTCTGTCTGTCACTCAGTTTATCCACTTCCTCATTTCCATTATCTCCTGGATCTACACTGTGTTCCTCTGATAACCAGGCCTGTCCGCCAACCTGCTCCTCGCTAACGACTCAATGAACCTGAACAGGAATGTTTTCCTGGTGAAACACCCGTTTTATATTTATATAAAGACTCTCTGGGGTCGGAGTGGAGGTCTGCCGTCTTCTAGATAACAAATGAGCGACGGCTCAACGACGCCACACGCTTTCATCTGCTCCATGTATCAGTAAAGAACCCGTCTAAAATCAGAGCTGTCAGGATGCGAGTCCTGAAGCCACCCAGCCAGCAGCACGTGCATTTTTCGAAAGTTAGTGCCCCCCCAATACACGTGCACTGAATTTAACAATGGTGTTTGTTGAAATCCTTCATGGTCTCGGCACTGAAGGGAAGAGAAGAATTACAGTGATATTTTTAACTATATACAGTATATCAATAAAATCATGAGCTTTCACTAAACATTTGACATGTCTATTAAGAGGAAGATCCAAGATGACTAGACACGAGCAGATGAGGGCGAGATGATGAGAAAAGTAACTCCGCAAAGAAAAGCTGAGGTTAGATAAGAACAGATTGATGAACAGTGAAGAAAATAGAAAAGAAAAGAAGAGACGAGAGTATCTAAGAAGAGAAGAGAAAAAAATGTGAAGAGATGAGACAGAGAAGAAAGGAAACAAAACGTGGTGAGACGAGACACAACCGAGAAAGGAAAAGAGATGAGATGGGAAAGAGAGGAAAAGCAAAGAGAAGTGAGGAGAAACCAGATGAGAGAAAAGAAAAGCAAGCAGAAAGGAAGAGACAAAGAAAAGAAGAGGAGAAACAAAAAGAGACGAGATGAGAGAGAAAAAGAGAACAAGAAAAGCGATGAGATAGAAAATACTGAGAGAAGACGAAAAGTGAAGGAAAGAAAAAGAGGAAACGAATGAATGAAGTAATTGAGATTATATGGAAAAATGAAGAAAAGAAAAGCTAGAAGAGAAGGGAAGAAAGAACTGAACAGAAGAAAGAAAAGATACAAAAAGGAGAGGGTCATGGAAATCAGTGAAGATGTAAAGTACAGTACTGTATAAAAGAAAAGAAAAAAAGAAAAGAGGGGCGGCACGGTGGTGTAGTGGTTAGCGCTGTCGCCTCACAGCAAGAAGGTCCGGGTTCGAGCCCCGTGGCCGGCGAGGGCCTTTCTGTGCGGAGTTTGCATGTTCTCCCCGTGTCCGCGTGGGTTTCCTCCGGGTGCTCCGGTTTCCCCCACAGTCCAAAGACATGCAGGTTAGCTTAACTGGTGACTCTAAATTGAGCGTAGGTGTGAATGTGAGTGTGAATGGTTGTCTGTGTCTATGTGTCAGCCCTGTGATGACCTGGTGACTTGTCCAGGGTGTACCCCGCCTTTCACCCGTAGTCAGCTGGGATAGGCTCCAGCTTGCCTGCGACCCTGTAGAACAGGATAAAGCGGCTACAGATAATGAGATGAGATGAGATGAGATGATGAGAAAAGAAAAGAAATCAGATACAAAAAAAAAATGCAAAATAACTAAAAATAAGCCGTGAAGGGAACGGGGGAGAGAGAGAGGAGGTGAAGTGGATGGAGTAATAAAGCTGATCTACTCTTCACTCATCTTTATGTTGAGCAGCTCACGTCTCTGTCAGAGGTGTGTGTGTGTGTGTTAGATTATGGCCTCACTGCCCACTTTGTTCATTAATTGGAAAAGCATCAGAGAGATCCTAAAGCCTTACACACACACACACCACTGTCTTCACTGAAGAGTTTCCCATTAGTCTTGCTTCTTTTCTCACTCACTCATTCTTTCTCCATCTCTCTTCCTCTGTTCCTCATTTGACTTCTCTATTGCACGTGTTTTCATTCATCAGCTGCAGCCTCCTCATTTCCCTCCATCTCTCTCATCCCTCTTTCCACCTCTCTCATCCCTCTCTCTCCACCTCTCTCTCTCATCCCTCTCTCCATCTCCACCTCTATCCACCTCTCATCCACCTCTCCATCTCTCATCCCCCCTCCACCTCTCACTCCCTCTCTCCATCTCTCTCACTTCCCCTCACCCCTTTCTCCACCTCGCTCTCTCTTCTCTCTTTCTCTGTCTCTCCACCTCTCACTCACTCACTCACTCACTCACTCACTCAAGCTCTCATTCCCTCTCTCTGTCTCTCACCCCCTCTAACCCCTCTCTCCATCTCTTTCTCTACCTCTCTCCATCTCTCGCCCCCTCTCCTCCCCTCTCTCCACCTGTCACCCCATCACACTTTTACTTTTCCAATCCATCCAGTTATTTCCATCTTCTGCTGTTCTCACTCCTTTATCTTCATCATATAGTCCTCCTCTTCTTCCTCCTCTCCATCATGCATCTTTCTCTTTCACTTCCATTCTACCCCGTGCTTGAAGAGGGAGAGTGGCAACTGCCACGCATTGGGCTTTTACAGAAAGCTTGTTCCTACTCAAAGGAACATTAATGCTGTCAGTTCAATTGAGCAGCTGACAGTTGTTTTTTTTTTTTTTCTTTTTCTGGAGATCCGCTGGAGTAATAACCCACAGCTACCATCTCTCTCTCTCTCTCTCTCTCTCTCTCTCTCTCTCACCTTCAAAAGAAATGAACAAAGTCCCACCTGGAATCACTCCAACACTCTTACTGCACACACTCTTTGTGTCTTTGTGGGTCTGGTCCACTTTGGGCCAAACCTAGTGCTTGAACTTACAGTGGTGCTTGAAAGTTTGTGAACCCTTTAGAATTTTCTATATTTCTGCATAAATATGACCTAAAACATCATCAGATTTTCACACAAGTCCTAAAAGTAGATAAAGAGATAGATATTGAGGAAAATTATCCAATATTACATATCTGTGAGTGGCAAAAGTATGTGAACCTCTAGGATTAGCAGTTAATTTGAAGGTGAAATTAGAGTCAGGTGTTTTCAATCAATGGGATGAAAATCAGGTGTGAGTGGGTTTTATTTAAAGAACAGGGATCTATCAAAGTCTGATCTTCACAACACATGTTTGTAGAAGTGTATCATGGCACAAACAAAGGAGATTTCTGAGGACTTCAGAAAGAGCGTTGTTGATGCTCATCAGGCTGGAAAAGGTTACAAAACCATCTCTGAAGAGTTTGGACTCCACCAATCCACAGTCAGACAGATTGTGTACAAATGGAGGAAATTCAAGACCTTTGTTACCCTCCCCAGAAGTGGTCGACCAACAAAGATCACTCCAAGAACAAGGCGTGTAATAGTCAGCGATGTCACAAAGGACCCCAGGGTAACTTCTAAGCAACTGAAGGCCTCTCTCACACTGGCTAATGTTAATGTTCATGGGTCCATCATCAGGAGAACACTGAACAAGAATGGTGTGCATGGCAGGGTTGCAAGGAGAAAGCCACTGCTCTCCAAAAAGAACATTGCTGCTCGTCTGCAGTTTGCTAAAGATCATGTGGACAAGCCAGAAGGCTATTAGAAAAATATTTTGTGGATGGATGAGACCAAAATAGAACTTTTTGCTTTAAATGAGAAGCATTATGTTTGGAGAAAGGAAAACACTGCATTCCAGCATAAGAACCTTATCCCATCTGTGAAACATGGTGGTGGTAGTATCATGTTTTGGGCCTGTTTTGCAGCATCTGGGCCAGGACGGCTTGCCATCATTGATGGAACAATGAATTCTGAATTATACCAGCGAATTCTAAAGGAAAATGCCAGGACATCTGTCCATGAACTGAATCTCAAGAGAAGGTGGGTCATGCAGCAAGACAACGACCCTAAGCACACAAGTTGTTCTACCAGAGAATGGTTAAAGAAGAATAAAGTTAATGTTTTGGAATGGCCAAGTCAAAGTCCTGACCTTAATCCAATCGAAATGTTGTGGAAGGACCTGAAGCGAGCAGTTCATGTGAGGAAACCCACCAACATCCCAGAGTTGAAGCTGTTCTGTACGGAGGAACGGGCTAAAATTCCTCCAAGCCGGTGTGCAGGACTGATCAACAGTTATCGGAAACGTTTAGTTGCAGTTATTGCTGCACAAGGGGGTCACACCAGATACTGAAAGCAAAGGTTCACATACTTTTGCCACTCACAGATATGTAATATTGGATCATTTTCCTCAATAAATAAATGACCAAGTATAATATTTTTGTCTCATTTGTTTAACTGGGGTCTCTTTATCTACTTTTAGGACTTGTGTGAAAATCTGATGATGTTTTAGGTCATATTTATGCAGAAATATAGAAAATTCTAAAGGGTTCACAAACTTTCAAGCACCACTGTAGCTCCATGGTTCCTGGTACAACTTCTTTTTTTTTTTCCTTTCTATCACAGCGCTGTTGAGCTCTTGACTCTGATTGCTCAGAAGGTATTAACTGTAGTTTCAACTGCATGACAAATTTATATTACAGTCTATACAGTGTACATGTCTCTTAAACACTGAATATTTATGACTAGAATTTTTTGATTATATTCACACATTCACTACTGAAAGCCTTGTTATTTATTTACTGTAAATATATTTACATATTCAACCTTCTATCTATCTATCTATCTATCTATCTATCTATCTATCTATCTATCTATCTATCTATCATTACCTTTTCTGTAACAACAGCTCTTTCACAGGGACTTGTATCCCAGATGCTCCACATAATGGAAGACTAATAATTAAAAAGAAACACATAGCATTCTTAATATGTGAAACTTACAATTCAGAGATTTTATTTATTTGATATTTATTGAACATTTGTTTGACATTTATGGAAGGAGTCTCCAGTGTCAGCTCTTTTGGATCAGTCAGTAAGTTTTCCACCGCAGGAAAGACTTCGAGAAAGAGGAGTTGCCATTTTTGCAATTTCTCAGTAATGCATTTGTTGTTTGTTTGTTTGTTTGTTTTATTGACATGGAGAGGTTTTCTTCACTTCTTTCTATGCAACCCATGGCATAAACCCACCAGACCTTTGGTCCAGGTGAGCTAAAAATTAAAATTTCTCACATTTCTTAGTATCAAAAGGCACATATAAATTACTTAATCAACACATATACCAACTTTCAAGACCATACCACTCATAGTTTTCAAGTTCTGCTCCAGAAACAAACCCTACCCCTAAGACTAACCTGAGAGATGAAATCTGAAGTTGTTTCCATGGAAACATCTCATTATCTCTAGCCGCTTTATCTTGTTCTACAGGGTTGCAGGCAAGCTGGAGCCTATCCCAGCTGACTACGGGCGAAAGGCGGGGTACACCCTGGACAAGTCGCCAGGTCATCACAGGGCTGACACATAGACACAGACAACCATTCACACTCACATTCACACCTACGGTCAATTTAGAGTCACCAGTTAACCTAACCTGCATGTCTTTGGACTGTGGGGGAAACCGGAGCACCCGGAGGAAACCCACGCGGACACGGGGAGAACATGCAAACTCCGCACAGAAAGGCCCTCGCCGGCCATGGGGCTCGAACCCAGAACCTTCTTGCTGTGAGGCGACAGCGCTAACCACTACACCACCGTGCCGCCCCAATGTAGAAGTCATAAAATAGAAATCGATAAAGTTTGTATGGAAAAAAAAATAGGGTGCTGAAGACTTTTGCACAGCACTGTATGTAACTACAAATGGATAAAAAGTGTGTTGTGTCGTCTTTGGAGTCCATTTTTAAAATAAGTAATTGGCAAATTGCTGTGGAATAAACCAAAGAAGAGGGACAAACCACTTAAGGTTAGGAAAACTTTTTAGGTTTGCAAAATTATCAGCTTTTGCACACAGCTAAAATGAGCTAGGCTAGCTGAGCGTTTCTGTTTCCCAGTGTCTCATACTCAGGAAATAAAAGCAGATTAAATCTGATCACACCATTATTACCTACTGTCTTATCCTGTAGTCTGTGTTTGTGATAACTGGTAATGAGGCTACTTTAACTTTTCTCATAATTACAAGATCCTGACCCTGACGGTAAACAACAGCCTCATATCTTCAGATTCAATCCTGATGATTCACTGATCAGGAAGCACAGCTCCTGTATTTTTAATTCCAAACCAGAATTCCGCAGTGGAAAGATGGAAAGACGGTTACAGTAATAAGAGAGTTTGCGATGTCCATTTTTTCATCATGTAAGAAAATTCAGAGCTGACGAATCCTTGCCCATGCTTTACTACAGCACTGTTGTTCTGCATCTTCTGCACACAATAAGATGAATTCATTTGTGGAAGTCCAGATGAAAAAAAACAAACAAAAAACACCTCAAAAACAACACAAAAGCTGCAAAAGCAGATTTAATAATAAAGGAAAAGGTTACTTCAATTAAAAGCTCGCATTGCATGGTGTGGCTCTGTTCTTTATCATTTCCATGGCTTGACAAGGTTGTCTTTGTTATCCGTCCAATTACCAGCAAAAAATAAGAACGCCGCAAAACCCACGAGCTCATTATTATTTCAATTCCTCTCTACTTTAATTTATTTCTGACTGAATCTTAAATCTGTGTACAAACAAACACTTTTTTTTAATCCTACAGGACAGTATTCTCACTCTGAGCAGGATCATCATTTCCAGTCACAAATCTGATGAATGAAAATGTCAAAGTTTGTGATGATGGATTAGAAAGAAATAATAAATAAAAAGGGCGGCACGGTGGTGTAGTGGTTAGCGCTGTCGCCTCACAGCAAGAAGGTCCGGGTTCGAGCCCCGTGGCCGGCGAGGGCCTTTCTGTGTGGAGTTTGCATGTTCTCCCTGTGTCCGTGTGGGTTTCCTCCGGGTTCTCCGGTTTCCCCGACAGTCCAAAGACATGCAGGTTAGGTTAACTGGTGACTCTAAATTGACCGTAGGTGTGAATGTGAGTGTGAATGGTTGTCTGTGTCTATGTGTCAGCCCTGTGATGACCTGGCGACTTGTCCAGGGTGTACCCCGCCTTTCGCCCGTAGTCAGCTGGGATAGGCTCCAGCTTGCCTGCGACCCTGTGGAACAGGATAAAGCGACTAGAGATCATGAGATGAGATGAGATGAGATGAGATGAGATGAGATAATAAATAACGAATTAAACTGGAAGAGCACTCAGTAGAGTGTATACCTCTGCAAAACTACATATTCGGATTTGCATCAAGATCTAATCAATTGTTCCTTGGCCCATGGCTCATGTGTCAGCCCTGTGATGACCTGGCGACTTGTCCAGGGTGTACCCCGCCTTTCGCCCGTAGTCAGCTGGGATAGGCTCCAGCTTGCCTGCGACCCTGTAGAACAGGATAAAGCAGCTAGAGATAATGAGATGAGATGAGATGAGACCTGTTCACTGCTTTTTGAGTTATGTTGGGAACAGACAAACATACAAAGGCGAAAACATAACCTCCTCCAACAAAGTTGGCAGAAGTAATAATAATAATAATAATAACAACAAGACCCTCAATGATGGAGTAGCTCACTCCGGCCCCATCTAGATCCAAAGTGGGCCACCTTGCACAGAACAATCTTGGTACAGTAGGTTCCTCCTGTTGTCTGAGCACCTCCAATCTGCCAGATGTGGGATTGTTTTTGTGTGGAAATTGCTTGTTAGGGATTAATTAGTCCCTAACTTTGTAAATAATTGTAATGAAGCAAATCTGTGTAGAAGCTATATCCACCCTAGGAATACCAACCTATTTGCCAGAAAGAATCCAAAATGGCAAGGAATTGAGTGAGAAGAAGCAATTTTTGTTGAACTGCTGTTGAATTAAGGATTAATTAGTCAATAACTTCATTAATAATTGTAATGAAGCAAATCTGGGTAGAAGTTATATGCACCCTTGGTACCCCTACCTTCATGGCAGAAAGAATAAAAATCGGTGAAGAATTGAGGGAGAAGTGATTTGTGTGTAATTAGGGCTTAATTACTCCATATCTTCATTAGTATTGGACAGACGGATCAGGGTAGCATCAGCAGTGATGCGGACGCTAAACCGGTCCGTTGTGGTGAAGAGAGAGCTGAGCCAAAAGGAAAAATTTACTGGTCCATCTATGTTCTCACCCTCACCTATGATCACAAGCTATGGGTAGTGATCGAAAGAATGAGATCATGGATACAAGTGGTCGAAATGAGTTTTCTCTGCAGGGTTGCTGGGCTCTCCTTTAGAGACAGGGTGAGAAGCTTGGTCATTCGGGAGAGACTCAGAGTAGAACCACTGATCCTCCACATCAAAAGGAGTCAGTTGAGGTGGTTTGGGGCGGCACGGTGGTGAAGTGGTTAGCACTGTCGCCTCACAGCAAGAAGGTCCAGGTTCGAGCCCCGTGGCCGGTGAGGGCCTTTCTGTGTGGAGTTTGCATGTTCTCCCCATGTCCGCGTGGGTTTCCTCCGGGTGCTCCGGTTTCCCCCACAGTCCAAAGACATGCAGGTTAGGTTAACTGCTGACTCTAAATTGACCGTAGGTGTGAATGTGAGTGTGAATGGTTGTCTGTGTCTATGTGTCAGCCCTGTGATGACCTGGCGACTTGTCCAGGGTGTACCCCGCCTTTCATCCGTAGTCAGCTGGGATAGGCTCCAGCTTGCCTGCGACCCTGTAGAACAGGATAAAGCGGCTAGAGATAATGAGATGAGATGAGGTGGTTTGGGCACCTTGTTAGGATGCCCCCTGGATGCCTCCCAGGAGAGGCTCTCTGGGCATGCCCCACCGGGAGGAGACCCCAGGGCAGACCCAGGAAATGCTGGAGAGATTACATCTCTCGGCTGACCTGGGAACACCTTGGTATTCCCCCGGAAGAGCTGGTGGAGGTGGCCAGTAAGAGGGAAGTCTGGGCTGCTCTGCTTAGGCTGCTACTCCCATGACCCAGACCCAGGTAAGCAGCAGAAAATGAATGGATGGATTCATTATTAATCACAATTATGCAAATTTGGGTAGAAGCTATATGCAGCCCAGGCAGACCTAACTTCCTGCCAAAAAGAATAAAAGTCGGTGAAGAATTGAGAGAGAAGAAACATTTTTTGTGAAATGTGGACGACACTGGATGGTTGATGGACAACACATGATGACATACGCTCATCGCCTATGAGCTGGATGAGCTAATAATAACTAGAAGGGTATTTGGTTGAGTGCATATAGTGGCATGCAAACGTTTGGGCATCCTTACTGAAAATGTCTGTTACTGTGAATAGTTAAGTGAACAGAAGATTAACTGATCACCAAAAGGCAGAAAGGTAAAGATGACATTTCTTTTCAGTGTTTTCTGTAAGATGTGTGTATTATTTTTGTTTTATAGAATTGGAGAGTGAAAAAAGAAAAGGAACACCATGCGAAAGTTTGGGCACCCCAATACATTTGAGTTCTCAGGTAACTTTTACCAAGGTTTCAGACCTTAATTAGCTTATTGAGCTGTGGCTTGTTCAAATTCTTCATTAGGAAAGGTCAGATGATGCAGATTTCAAAGCTGTATAAATTCTCTGACTCCTCAAACTTGTCCCTAAAATCAACAGCCATGGGCTCCTCTAAGCAACTCCCTCGCATTCTGAATAATAAAATAATTGATGCTCACAAAGCAAGAGAAGGCTACAAGAACATAGCAAAGTGTTTTCAGGTAGCTGTTTCCTCAGATTGTAATGTTATTAAGAAATGGCAGTTAACAGAAACAGTGGAGATCAAGGTGAGGTCTGGAAGATGAAGAAAACTTTCTGAAAGAACTGCTCGTTGGATTGCTAGAAAGGCAAATAAAAACCCCTGTTTGACTGCAAAAGACCTTCAGAAAGATTTAGCAGACCCTGGAGTGGTGGTGCACTGTTCTACTATGCAGCGACACCTGAACAAAATGACCTTCATGGAAGAGTCATCAGAAGAAAACCGTTCCTGCATCCTAGCCACAAAATTCAGCGTCTGAAGTTTGCAAATGAACATCTAAATAAGCCTGATGCATTTTGGAAACAAGTCCTGTGGACTGATGAAATCAAAATAGAACTTTTTGGCCACAGTGTGCAAAGGTATGTTTGGAGAAAAAAGGGTGCCAAATTCCAGGAAAAGAACACCTCTCCAACTCTGAAGCATGGGTGTGGATCGATCATGCTTTGGGGTTGTGTTGCAGCCAGTGGCACAGGGCACATTTCATTGGTCGAGGGAAGCAGGGATTCAAATAAATACCAGCAAATTCTGGAAGCAAACATCACACCATCTGTAAAAAAGTTGAAGTTAAAAAGAGGACGGGTCCTACAGTAAGACGATGATCCAAAACACACCTCAAAATCTACAATGGAATACCTCAAGAGGCCCAAGCTGAAGGTTTTGCCCTGGCCTTCACAGTCCCCGACCTAAACACCATTGAAAATCTGTGGATAGATCTCAAAAGAGCAATGCATGCAAGACAGCCCAAGAAACTTGTAGAACCGGAAGCCTTTTGCAAGGACGAATGTGTGAAAATCCCCCAGGTAAGAACTGAAAGATTATTAGCCGGCTACAAACAGTGTTTACAAGCTGTGATACTTGCCAAAGGGGGTGTTATTAGGTACTAACCATGCAGGGTGTCCAAACTTTTGCTTCGAGCCCTTTTCCTTTTTTTGTCATTTTGAAAATGTAAAAGATGAAAATAAATTGTTTTTGCTTAAAATATAAAGGGAATGAGTCATCTTTAACTTTATGCCTTTTGGAGATCATTTCATCTTGCTTAACTGTTCACAGTAACAGCAATTTTGACCAGGGGTGCACAAACTTTTGCATACCTCTGTACCTCCTCCAAGCCATATATTATCAACATCAAAATCAAGTTACTCAAACCTGTGATAATACTAAAGCTGTCCACCGAATTTCATCCAAATCTGTTCACTACTTTTTGAGTTATGTTGGGAACAGGCAAAAAAAAAAAATCCTGGATCTGCATACTTATCTGGATCGTGGCGCCACATAAATAAACTGATTCATATCAAAATATAATCAGTTGTTCCTTGGCCCATGGCTCACGTTTTCTCCAAATTTCATCCAAATCTGTTCACTAATTTTTGAATTACATTGGGAACAAGCAAACAAATGGAGGCGAAAACATAACCTCCTCCAAAAAGCTAGCAGCACTAATCAGCAGTGATGGATCAATAAGTTAGGGCTCTGGGTTAGTGATTGAAGGGTTTGGGGTTCAAGCCTTAGTGCTAGCTGTTGTCCCCTTGGGCAAGACCCTTAACCCTGTCAGCTCAAATTATCCATGAAAAAAAAGATCAATGTTCTGTTTGACCGTTTTTTTTCCAGCAAAAAAAGACAATTCAAAAGTATCTTTCATTCATGCTGATTATCCAAATAATTCCCAATCCACAGTGCTAATCACCTACCATCTAAGACACACTACATTGAAGCAAACTCTAGGCCCGTACATAAAAACTATCAGCATCTGACTGTATTAAATATCGATTGTAATCTTTCAGTTGCATGCTGATGTACGGTGCGCGCTCGATACGCTGTGTTAGTGCAAACAGAGTCATCCTGAGATGCTCGAGCGCTGCATGTCACGAGGGACGCCGTGCCCTTTACACTGTCTATTTACCAAAAAACTGCATCATGTGCTGACAAAGTCTGTGCAGACAAAGATAACAACTTCCAATGAATCACACTTTATGGCCTGTTTATGCAGCAGTGGGGCCTGGCGAGCGTGTGCTCCCTTGAGCTCTTTTCTCCTCCGAAGATGTTTCAGGACCACATCGATTTATTTGGATTCATTCATTCGGCCCGGCTGCAGAAAAACCATTTATAATCATGACTATTTAGATTGTATATTACTTTCTAAACAGAGTCAGGAAAAGAAGGGCAGCATCCTCAGCCTGTAGGGAGTGAAGCTCTTATTGAGCTGGGATTACAGGAAACAGAATTCAATCACACATCGAGTGCTAAGCCTCCGTCACTAAACACAAAAGGTGAAGTGGAATCAAAGGAAGCTTGATTAATTAAGACGTGTTTTGGCTTATTGGTGTACAAGTGCCAGAGCTTTTTTTTCCCTTCTTTGCCTTAATGATCCTGAATAGAAAGGAATCAATGGAATAAATTAACAGACTCGTTGTTTCATGTCACTGAGAGTTCGAGGTTTTGCAGATAGAAATGTGTTGAACACCGATGGATGAAGAGTCTGATTGTCCTCACATTAAAATGAAAATAAATGAAGACTTGTGAGTGTTATATGGGGTGGCACAGTAGTGTAGTGGTTAGTGCTGTCGCCTCACAGCAAGAAGGTCCTGGGTTCGAGCCCAGCAGCTGGTGAGGGCCTTTCTGTGTGGAGTTTGCATGTTCTGTCTGTGGGTTTCCTCTGGGTGCTCCGGTGTCCTCCAAAGACATGCAGTTTAGGCTAATTGGTGACTCTAAAGTGAATGGTTATTTGTCTCTGTTGCCTCTTTTCCACCAAATCAGTTCGGGGCCAGTGCTGGTGCTCGTTCACAACTCGTTCAACTTGCGAGCCAGCTGAGAACCAGTTTGCTTTTCCATAGCTCGCGGTGCTAAGGGAAGCCACGTCATTACGTCGCTGTATACGTACGTCAGTTACGTTGTTGTATACGTCATTACATCGCTGTATACGTCAGTTACGTCACTACATTTGCATAAACCTTGGCGTGAATATCAAAGCAAAAACAATACGGAAGAAGCAACAGCAGCAACAACAATAATAATAATGGCTGACTTCGCGTTTGTACAGCTGCTGCTTCTCGTCGCTTAAAAATGGCGATCTTTCGCGGTCTTGTTATTGTTGTTGGTCTTAACAACTCCGCCGCCCCCCCCCCCGCTGACATAAGCGGTTCTTTCCTCTGGCCCAGCAGAGAGTTGGTGCTAGCCTGGAACCGGTTTTTCTGGCCCCAGAGCCAATTCTTTGTCAGTGGAAACAGAAAACCCGGTTCCAAACTAAGCACTGGCCCCGAACCAGCCCTGGAACTGCTTTGGTGGAAAAGGGGCATGTTTCAGCCCTGAGATAACCTGGCGACTTGTCCAGGGTGTACCCCACCTCTCACCCATATTCAGCTGGGATAGGCTCCAGCTTGTCTGCAACCCTGTAGGACAGGATAAGCGGCTACAGATAATGGATGGATGGATGGATGGATGGATGGATGGAGTGTTATATGCAGGAGTGGAAGTTCTGAAAAAGAATATATTTTAATCAACATATGCTCCTGTGTCAAATTCATACTCCATTAAACATGGAAGTTGGGCCACTGTTTATTCAGTTCCTCTAACAGCAAAACCCTGTCATGGTTTTATTCCTTGTATATCAAAGGAATTTACAATTTTTATTTGAAGAACTTTTTGTTCATTTAATGTTGCAGAACGTCCTTGAAACCAGTTAGTTCCTGTTATCACTTATATAGCAGCAATAAACTAGCCTCTGATTTTTTTTCTCGCTCTTGAAGTTAATAATGCCAGAAACGCAGCTTGTCATGATACAGTGAAGCTCCAAAGTGTAAACACTTCTGTCCTGATGTTCTGTCATGGTGGTAGATACAGATATAGACACAGGTGCAGGCATCATGAACTTTATTGAGAGTTGCAAACAAGTCCAATATGTATTGCAGAAATGATGTGAAAATCCAGGCAAGGGTCAGGCAATCAACAAACTATATGAACTCAGGCAGGCAAGAGCAAAATGAGAGAACCAGAAACTAGATCATAAAACTAGTTTGACAATCACAAAACAAAACAAGTGTTCGAGGCAAAACAAACCTCGCCCAGCAACACTTATTGTATACCTATATGTTGATAATGGTAATATTTCTCAATCATCAGCTGTCAGGTTATAGTCCTATGAAAATCCATGACCTTGAGTTTGACCTCTCAAGATCACTCAAGGTCAAAGATCATGGTGCCAAATGAAAGGCCATATGGGAGTTCCTATATACTCATAATAGTAAACATCTGTCTATCGGCAACCATTTTTGAGTTATAATAGAAAATGTTATTTTGACCGAAAGGTTGACCTTTCCAGTGACCTTGACCTTCATCTTGACCTGATTACCCCCAAAATTTAATCAGGTAATCTATGGACCAAGGGCGGCATGGTGGTGTAGTGGTTAGCACTGTCGCCTCACAGCAAGAAGGTCCGGGTTCGAGCCCCGTGGCCGGCGAGGGCCTTTCTGTGTGGAGTTTGCATGTTCTCCCCGTGTCCGCGTGGGTTTCCTCCGGGTGCTCCGGTTTCCCCCACAGTCCAAAGACATGCAGGTTAGGTTAACTGGTGACTCTCTAAATTGACCGTAGGTGTGAATGTGAGTGTGAATGGTTGTCTGTGTCTATGTGTCAGCCCTGTGATGACCTGGCGACTTGTCCAGGGTGTACCCTGCCTTTCGCCCATAGTCAGCTGGGATAGGCTCCAGCTTGCCTGCGACCCTGTAGAACAGGATAAAGGGGCTAGAGATAATGAGATGAGATGAGATCTATGGACCATTGCCCACCTACCCTGAAAATTTGAAGTCAATTAGTGCAACCATCTCGATGCTAGAATGTTAACAGACAGACACACAAACAAACAAACAAACCACACTGATTACAATACCTTGCCCTGCTTACTCCATCACAGGCGAGGTGACAAATGGCTTGGTATCGACTGGTAGGGAAGTAAACACAGATCGTATACTTCACAAGTATCTGAGAGTCCTGATACTCGACACCGCCACTCTGAGATTAAGTCCAGGTGTGTGTAATGAGTAATCAGGTGAGTTCGAACGTCATTGGAGAGCTTGGCGGCCATGTTTGTAGGCTGTGTTGTTCTCTGGGAACTGTCGTTTGATGCCAGTTCAGGAGTTGACGTGACACCTGAGGACTTTCCTGCTTCAGAAAAGTCTTTCAACTCTGGAATGTTACAAGGTAACACTGACCCTGGAGACTCCTTCCATACGTTTTAATTAAATAAATATCATCTTACAGAACAGGGACGGATCCAGACCAATGCAACCGATGTACATGCATCGGTAAGAAATATATGTGCACCACTTGGCATTGGTCACGGGGTGTTTGTTTACTTTACCGCTAGCTGGCTACATGGGCTATAGCCATGCTCAACCAACAGACCAATGGTTCAGGATCCAGCTACCTGTGGTAAGCGGTGATGCTTACCTGACCTAATTACCTTTATTCTCATGATGCTTTTTATAGCATAACCTGAGACAAAGAATCTAGGTCAAACCAATAAAATGCTCCAGAAAGAGGTCGAAATTTGAAATTTGCCACAAATAACAGACCAAGCTGCGGTCATAGTGGATAGTGCCTGGGCTGTTTCAAAAGGTCTCAGGGAGAGGGCAGTGCCTGTAAAGTTTGGCAGGGCTAGGACTTTCAGTGGCCAAGTTATGAATATTTAAATCCCGGTGTGCGTGCACGGCTGGAACCAGGGTTCATATTAAAGTTTTCAGCAAGCTGTGCTCATGCAGGGAGTTCGGGGGTGAATAACAGGCCAAGCCGCAATCGTAGCGGGCTGAGACTGGGCTGTTTCAAAAGGTCTTGAGGAGAGGGAGGTGCCTGTAAAGCTTGGCAGGGCTAGGGTTTTCGGTGGCCGAGTTATGAATTTTTAAATCCCGGAGTGTACGCACGGCTGGAACTAGGGCTCATATTAAAGTTTCTGGCAAGCTGAAATAGTGGTGAATAACAGGCCGAGCCGCGGTCGTAACGGGCTGTGGCTGCCCTCTTCGAAAAGGACTCAGCATACAAAATCCATAGTGATCATGATAAAATTTGTGAAAATCTTTCGACAAATGTGCATCTGTCAGATTCTTGGGCTGGATCTGTCCCTGATGTTTATTACATTATGTGTTAAATAACAACATACAGTATATTTAGACTGTTAGACTACCATTATGCTCAGAAAGAACACATTAATATAAACCTGCTGCTCTGGAACATTCATCAATACCTTCTGAGCAATCAGATTCAATAATTCAACAATGTTTCAAATGAATAAAGTTTTTCAACTCAGTCTCACACTTTGGAATTTCACAACAATTCACCTAATGCAAAAATGGTTACGGTTATATGGGGTGTACGTTGACTTATATAATATTCGTGAGTGACAAAATGGAAACACCTTCATCCTGTCATCGTGAGATCGCAAGTTTGAGTCCAAACAATGCCCCAGCTATCCATAGCTAGGAGACAAGAGAGTCTGTGGTCTGTGGGTAGGAATTATTCTGTACTCTTTTTTACATCAATCACAGCCAGCGATACTATCCAATTTGTAAGATCATGTATGCGGAGGAGGGTAGATAGCACTTTCCTCCGAGTGTAATACGTTGCAGTGTGACACAGCATGTGGCCAAGTTCGTAAAGATGTGGTTGGTTGGCTTCACATGTCTCAGAGGAAGCACATGTTTGCTCCACCAACCCTGGTTGGTAACAGTCATGTGATGGGGAGATTTAGCTCGTGGGCGGGAATTGGCAAGACCAACTTTGAAGAGAATGGTGGGGGACAAAAAACAGTTAAGGTTATGAAATCAAACAAAACCCAGTCATGCCACCATTTTAAATGCCACCCATTTAAACCTGTACATGTTCTTCATCATATTTGCTGCATTTTTTTTTTCGTTAAAGTAACAACATTGACACTAATACACAGTCCTTTTATTATGGATTTGACTTTATGTATTAGTATAACTGATTAATAAAGCAACAGAAGTGTGAGGGATTGGATTGGTAGCCAGGCATATTTGAAAAGTGGAGTACTTGGAAGATATGAATGAAAATTTATAGTAACAATGTTACTGAGTCAGAGTGCAAGTCCTAATTAAAAAATACTTTATAACTAAAATGAAAATGAAGTACAGTTCACATCACATTATCTCTAGCCGCTTTATCCTTCTGCAGGGTCGCAGGCAAGCTGGAGCCTATCCCAGCTGACTACGGATGAAAGGAGGGGTACACCCTGGACAACCCACCCGGACAGAACATGCAAACTCCACACAGAAAGGCCCTCGCCGGCCCCGGGGCTCGAACCCAGGACCTTCTTGCTGTGAGGCGACAGCGCTAACCACTACACCACCGTGCCGCCCCCTGAAGTACAGTTCTCAGTAATAATAATATATGACGAGCCACAGGAAGTTTCGATCTACAAATCTTTAGTGTGTTACAGATCCAGAAGGTCTCTGTATGGTCACTTGGTGAATTTATTACAATTCTCCATCCAAGCCAGGTGTGGATCGCCACATGTAAAGATAAACTGCCTTGTGAGCACAGGCCATGCTTGAGCCAAAACCATCTCATCTCATCATCTCTAGCCGCTTTATCCTGTTCTACAGGGTCGCAGGCAAGCTGGAGCCTATCCCAGCTGACTACGGGCAAAAGGCAGGGTACACCCTGGACAAGTCACCAGGTCATCACAGGGCTGACACATAGACACAGACAACCACTCACACCTAAGGTCAATTTAGAGTCACCAGTTAACCTAACCTACATGTCTTTGGACTGTGGGGGAAACCAGAGCACCCAGAGGAAACCCACACGGAGAACATGCAAACTCCGCACAGAAAGGTCCTCGCTGGCCACGGGGCTCAAACCCGGACCTTCTTGCTGTGAGGCGACAGCGCTAACCACTACACCACCGTGCCGCCCGAGCCAAAACCAGATCTTTACAAATTTCAGACAGCTTTATGGGACATCGCATGGTTGAAGAGCAGCAGAATAAACCCCTCCAGCAATACCAAAACATACAAGAGTAATCCAAAAATGGAGAATAATCCATGTTTAATTAGCCATGTAACTGAACATGAATACATTACTCAGAATGAACAGATAATATGTTCTGAACAGATATGAATAGGAGGTGCACTATAGATAGTTTTCACTGACGTCACGGCATTCCGGGGAACGCCCTCCAGCCGCCATATTGTGGGGCAAACAAAGGACCATCGCCATTACCGGCTACGTTATCTCGGACGAATTTATAAAGTTATATAAAATAAAGATCAATGTCGGCAAAATCAAGCAAACGGAAGTATAGAGATACATTGGACGACATCTCACAACAACAGTATGCAGCCAAACTGGCCTTGATTGGGGGAATTGACCCCTACGAAGTGGACAAAGATGCATTTTCAAGTGACTATGCAGGGCTGCCATCCATATCATACCCTGATATTGTGAACTATTTCGTGAATAGTAAAAGTGCCTACACACTTGACGACCTCAAAGCATACAAGTCGCTGGAGTCATACAATTATTTTGTCTGTGGCTGGGTCCGTGAAGTCCACCATATAAAAACAAGTGACAGTCGTGTCCTAATTACAGCCAAGGTATGTAAACATTGGAATTTTAGAGCTCTCAACACTGCATATAAATATATATATGTGTGTGTATAATATCGAGTTGATTTAAGACTATTATGAATACTGTGCAATATTACTTTGCATCGAAAAGCTGCGCAGCTTTCCGATTCACTGTTTTTTTCTCATCCTTATACTTCCTGTTTCATGGACTGTAACGGATTTGCTTATTTAGTAATTTTAATACAGAATTTACTTTGAAATTATAATCAGACACTCCAACGCCCCCCCTAAAAAAAAAGCGGATCTGAGTGATTCAGCCGTGAAAAAGGCGGCATCCGCCAAAAGGCGCGCTGTTTGCATCCCTGCATACAGAATAGACCTAAAATGTTTTTCAAAAATGACCCTTGCGTGAGTGAAGTGACAAGTGTCAAATAGAAACGTGACAAATGAGCGATATTAATTGTACATTACAATGTAAACGTACACTCAGAGGTTCCAGTTAGGCATTCTCCAGAGATTGTTTACACGATGTTTTGGTTTCCAAAAACAAACTTAAACACAATTGATTGTTTATTTAAACAACTTACGGGTGGCACGGTGGTGTAGTGGTTAGCACTGTCGCCTCACAGCAAGAAGGTCCGGGTTCGAGCCCCGTGGCCGGCGAGGGCCTTTCTGTGCAGAGTTTGCATGTTCTCCCCGTGTCCGCGTGGGTTTCCTCCAGGTGCTCCGGTTTCCCCCACAGTCCAAAGACATGCAGGTTAGGTTAACTGGTGACTCTAAATTGACTATAGGTGTGAATGTGAGTGTGAATGGTTGTCTGTGTCTATGTGTCAGCCCTGTGATGACCTGGCGACTTGTCCAGGGTGTACCCCGCCTTTTGCCCGTAGTCAGCTGGGATAGGCTCCAGCTTGCCTGCGACCCTGTAGAACAGGATAAAACGGCTACAGATAATGAGATGAGATGAGATTTAAACAACTTACAACTTATAAAATGATCGGAGCAGACTTTGCTGTGTTTGGAAGGCTGATAATCCTTGCGGTTGATTCTCGCAAGCCATAGATTTCTCCTTTCTGAGTTTGTTTGCTCGCCTTCGTGCTCCCGTACAGTGGGAATTCCATAAAAGCTCCGCTTGACGTCATCAGCTGACCTATTACGACAGCCGTGAATACAACAGGTGTGCACCATTGCTAGCTTTAAATAGCCTGCTTGGGTTCTTTTGAAGACTTTGTACTCGCGCGTTACAATGTGTGCTCAGTCACCCGTACGGTAAACTTGACCCACAAGATGGCCGCCACTAGGGAATCCCCGACTCTGTGACGTCATGTGAAAACTATCTATTCGGTTTGTTTTTAGGGGTTTGGTTGGTTGGTTGGTTGGTTGGTTGATTAGTTAGTTGGTTACTTGATTGATTAATTAATTAATTCATTCATTCATTTGTTCATTCATTCATTCATTAGTTGGTTGGTTGATTGGTTGATTAGAGACTTAGACTTAGACAAAACTTTATTTAGCCCCGAAGGGCAATTAGAAGGGCGAAGAGCGGTACATTAAAAGAGCAAGAAAATAAAATCACAAAAAAAATAAAAATCACAAAAATGGGTGGGCAAAAACAAAACAAAACAAAAAAAACAGCATATTATGTACAATATACAATGGCAGGCCTGTTGCCAGTAACAAAGTAAAAAAAAAAAGGCAGCAGATAAAATATGGCAAATAAATAAAATGACGTGTGGATAAAATTAAAATTAAAATGACAATATGATAAGAGTGACATTGTAGTTAAAGTGACAAGGTGATATTGTAATATTGCACATCAGGTCATGTGATATTGCACTAGAGTATTGTACAGAAGACGTAAGTTATTGTAAATGTCTTCGACTTCATAGAGTTCAGGAGAAGAATAACACTTGGAACAAAGGTTGCTCTCCTCCTCTGGGTCTTACAGGCCGGACAGCAGAACCTGCGACCAGATGGCAGCTGCTCAAATGCCGGGAACAAAGCATGAGTCGAATCCTTAAGAATTCGACGAGCCAGGCCGCTAGCCTGCTGCTCGTACACAGTATTCAGGTGGCAAGCAAGCAGGAAGTCCAATAATCTTAGAACACACCTTGACAATATTATGCAGGCGGTTCCTATCCTGTACAGTAATGGAGTAAAACATCTGGACACAACTGGGTTACACACAAATGCAAAACAAGGGCCAGAAAGTTAAAAGGGATTTATGACCTCAACATTGATGTTAATGAATGTGGTAGTTGTTTGTTTGTTTGTTTTTATGAGAGCAATCAGACATGAATCTCATAGGACAAACAACTACCACATTCATTAACATCAATGTTGAGGTCACAAATCCCTTTTCACTTCCTGGCCCTTGTTTTGCATTTGTGTGTAACCCAGTTGTGTCCAGATGTTTTGTTACTTCATAATTAGTTTGTTTTTTGATATCTTGTTATGTCTTAGCTCTGGTGTGAACTCTTACTTGTATAGCCACATGTGTCTAAGTCCAAGCCATGGTTTGTGTTTAGTGTTGTTTTCTAGTGTTGACCAGTTCCTGGTTTTGACCCTTGCCTGTTCTCCCAAGTTGTCATTATGGATATGTCTTGTTTATTTCTGCCAGCATGTGTTCTGACCCCAGCATAAAAGAATGATGCTAGTTAGTGGATTTGTAGACCATTCATTCATTCCTCCTTAGTAACTGCCTGGTCAGGGGAGTGATGGTTTAAATGAGGCTACAAAAACCAATACTCCCCTATTTGAGACAAATTATGACTTGGGCCCAATCCCAATTCTAATTTCTACCCCTCCCCCTCCCCCTTCCCCTCCGCCTTCCCCTTGGCCCTTCCCCTTGAAACTGAGCTACAAGGGATAGGGCTTGAAATTCAACCCTTACGTATTGGGATAGCCCTTCAACGATCGCATACGTCATCGCGTACCTCCGTCAGCGTTTACGTTAGCAAAACGCAACCAAATGCGTCATTGGCTGCGACCAGCCGCTACAGTCAGAGCCAGAGATCTCTGCTGGCAGGGTGTGATTTGTTAACTAACACCACTGAATGGGATATCTTTGGCGCTTCGTGCACCACATCCGACAGAATGAGGTGTCAGAACACTCATGTAAACAAT
Organism: Neoarius graeffei; assembly: GCF_027579695.1. Classification (NCBI taxonomy): domain Eukaryota; kingdom Metazoa; phylum Chordata; class Actinopteri; order Siluriformes; family Ariidae; genus Neoarius; species Neoarius graeffei. The sequence continues at coordinate 59,713,834 of NC_083588.1, forward strand.
AAAAGTGAGAATAACAGAACAAAACGTACGCAGTCAAGCAACCGAAAACAATACTCACTCCCAAAGCTTTTTAGCAGCAGCTTGGATTTCAGAAATCGCTGCTCATTCTCAGCTCGAAAGCGAATCAAGCGGCATGTTTCCTCTGGATAACAACTTAAAACACGTAAATAATGGCGAAAATACATTTATGACAATCTTTCGCCGCGGGAACCGCCATCTTTATGAAATCCGCATGAAATCTCGCTGAAATCCGCATGGCATTGTGGGAAATCACTCAAACCCCTTCGTTCGGAGTCTGCTCCAGGAAAATCTCCGTTTGGAGGGGTACAGAAGCCCTCCCCCTTCCCCTACCCCTCCGCGTTAACTGGGATTGGGATACCCCTACCCCTTCACGTGAACGCGCAAAATGGAGGGGAAGGGCCAAGGGGTTGGTCCAAGGGGTGAAATAGGATTCGGCCTTGGAGTGATGTAGCTGAGGTTGAGGAGCTCTCCAAGCCAGAATTCACATGCTGAAAGTGTTTATATTTATACATCTGGGGGGGTTTCCTGTGTTTTTCAGAGACATAGGTGGGGTTTACATTAGACCGTATCAGCGGATCATCAGATTAACGTTTTTAAAACGATTAGTGTGCACACAGCAACACCAATACACGATTCGCGTGCACACAGCAACACCAATACACGGATACACTCAGCTCTGCAGGCATCCTGCGCTCCAAATCACTCCGCCCTGAACAGCGAGTGCCCTCTGGAGGGTGCGCACTCCGGCCCTGCGCAGCTCACAGAGCGCGCGAGTGAAGTGCACGAGCAGTGATTCGGGACTGAGCCGCTGTGTGTGTGATCCCAGCGCATATCACTTACCACTTGCAAGTGGAAGGATGGCAAGCCTAAAGACAATCATAACTACACAATGGGCAGTATTTGCATCAGTATTTGCAGTATTTTCATACTTTTATACTCTTTAATGAAAGGTGATACAAGGCGGAAGTCCGCGCCGTTTTTCAGCAGTCGCGTCACATGACCAACGCCAGCGAATCAGGAAGGTGGATGTGAGTGACGTTGTCCAATGACAACACCAGCTAGAGCTCAGCACAGCGTATCCGCGTATTCTCAATGTTTACACAGCACCGGACCAGACACGATCTAGATTGAATACGTGGACCCTGGCGGATTCCCGTTTCCCGGCGTTTCCAGGCGTTTTAATGTAAACAGACAGTGCATCCGCGAAGAAAACGAGACAGATACGGTCTAATGTAAACTTGGCCATAGTTGTGGGATTCATGGAAAGAGTTAATGTTTACTTCGGGTTTAAGTCCGGTTCCAGATAAAGATACGGTCGTTTCGAGCCCTAAAAAGTGACAGATTCAGATAGTGGTGTTGTGTGATACCCCTAATGCTTAGACTGTGATTAAAAATGTGGTTTAAACAACCAGAAAGATAATTTACATTTTCATGGCAAAAGACAGAAAGTCTCACTCCCACCCTCTTTGTTCTCTGAACTGCCTTCCCTAGAACAAAGCAAGGAGGAATTTATAGAATCGTCCAAAACCATTGATGCGTCGTCGCGCCTCAGCTAGAAACAACACCTCATGAAATTATTTGTAGGATCACCAATTAAGAGCGGAGATTGACAGAAGCGAAACGTTTGGCTGCAGCCTTGCTTCCTTTCCACCTCGTCTGCTGAAGAAGCTTGTTGTTGTTTGCATCTATCCACGCCATGGCATGTTGCTATTTATTCCAGCAGTCTCTTACTGCGTAACCCCTTAATTAACATGTTGGATTTTGTTTCGCAGAAGGAAGGAAGTGCACTGGCAGCTTCTCCACCTTTCTCCGGTTCTTCTGAACTCAACTATGACAGTCTCCAGCCCGGCCAGGGAAATGATAAGAATGATATTGAAAGAAAAGCAAGCCAAAGAGATGTGAAAGGACGGAGGATATGAGGGCTGACTGCTAGGCATCTTGTTGTGTTTCACATTGAGCTCGAAGTGACAGTTTATTATGAGTGCCAGAATTTCCTACGCTGTCCATCTCACGCAGGGTCACATGACAAAGGAAGCCGGTTTAGACGATGAGGATAGGAGCGACAGAAGAATATTTATATCTGACGAGTGGGTGGATGGTTGGTGCAAAGTCACAGATGATGCTGACCAGAGAACAGCTTGGCGTTTCGTTTCATTCAATCTGGCCGTGTCTACCCACGGCTGTATTTGCAACCCTTTATGACCCTGCTTGATTACCACGCAAAGAAAGATGTTAACAGGAAGCATGAATGTGAATGAACGTGTATGTGCAATGGGCAAGGCTTTCTCATGACAGTGGCAAGCTGGTAAGTGGCTAATTGGAGAGACACACCTGCTATCTTGTCCTCCATGTGGGTGGAAGTGGGGGTAAAATGAAAGAAATATACAAGACACCCCTTTTCAGTCATTTTTTCTTTTATCGTTTTCTCATTCCTTCAAGTGGCTTAATTAAGAATGACCTGAGCAGCCTTCAGCAGATAGTAATCAATAACGAGGATCAATCAGGATACTGTCTGGCACTCTCTCGACGCTGTTCATGTCTCATCCCCCTGAGGCGTTCGAAGCACCTATCCACTTCACACAAATGTCACAAGTGCCGTCAATAGACTTAAACGGATATTCAAAGTGGCCGAGGTATTTGCTCTTCAATCACTTTCTAATTAGAAGTGCCATATCTGAGAGATGGACCGAGGATTTGGCGAGAGAGAAAGGAAGAAAGGCTAAAAAGGCGCATCTTGCACGTCCCACTCCTTCACTCCGTCTCTCCCCATCGTACTGCTACTGATCTGTGGCATTCACGAGCAGGGCACTCTATTATTAACCACTCAGACCCACTCACAGCTTTGAAAGTGAGCAAAAGGCCAGACGAACAGGCAAGCGTTAGTGCCAAGCCTCCACTTACTAAACATACTGCAGGAGATACAGGATGCAGTTTTCCTCTAAAACCTCATTTTCGCGGAGAAATAAAGATGCAAGTCGCATGTTTTATCGCTAATGAATGGTGTCACCATCTGTTCTCGAATATCTCTTTCTTTCTATACATAGACAGAGACAGAGAAAGACTCAGTGTGTCAGTGTAAAATGTTTAAAAACTGCAGAACACTTCTCACAGGAAGTCCTTCACCTTCTGCATTCCAAGAACATTCCTGTAAGGAATAAAACACTCAGGGTTGTGCTGTTACAGGAAAACAGTCCATTTCTAGATGGTGTGATGAAGTCAGTCGGACTTAAAGCGGAGCTTTTTGTCACCAGCACGTCCCAAAGACGTTTCTTCTTCTTCTTCTTCTTCTTCTTCTTCTTCTTCTTCTTCTTCTTCTTCTTCTTCTTCTTCTATCACAGCAATTTACCAATGATGACATTTTTTCTGTTAATTACAGAATGACACTTTACTTCATATTTTTTTTAATCTATTTTTATTCTATCCACATTCACTGGATATAAGTAACCGTGTATTCTGATTGGCTACTCTACTACTAGGCTATCAGCTCAGATACCGTGAGTAGAGAAAAACAAGATGCTGGAGCACATCAAGTCAGATCTATCACTTTATCAAGTATTTAAAAGAAACAGAAATAGCTAAAAGAATATCGTCGGGGTCTTTTTCCCCACTAATATCGCCTGCTCCACACTCCAGCCCAGACGGAGGCGGTAATGCACCTTTAAGTTGGTTTGCCAACTGCCACAAAAAAACAAAGAAGTAGAAGGAGAAGAAAATGGCGGAGCGTGTTGCTGAACCAACCAAGGATGAAATAAAAACTCTACTCGAAAACAAAACCCCAAAAAATACAAAAAAAGCCACAAAATATGGAATGAAAGCATTTGATGGTAATAACGTATCTTTTTTTTATTTTATTTTTCAAGCATTATGATTATTGCATTTTTCACAAATTGATACTGTCATTTTGTCAGTTTGTTTACATTCTAAGCGGAAATTATTTAGTCAGACAGTTTGTGTAAATTTTTTATTTATATTTTTGTATACTTTTTTTTATTTTTAAAAGGAACTACAAATGATTTAAAGGGGAACTGAAGTCATTTTTAAACTTGCTTTATTTCTTAATTAATGTGTTATTCAACTACGTTTTCGGTTTTAGTAACCTTATATCGTGACTCGTATTGGCAAATAATTGCAATTAAATAATATACTTATCGGCCTGTTCGGTTTTTAGCCGTGTTGAATTTAGTTTGTTTGGTCCACGGCAGGCGTCGCTTATCCACGCGATCTTCACGAGACTTGTGCGAGACTTCGAAACGCGACGTGTCAGCCAGGTGTCAGTGCCGCCATTTTGAAAACTGTTTTCCAAACGAAATATTGCACAAAAACGAGTTTAAATGACGATTACTGCTGACTTTTTTCAAACTTTCCTGATCGCTATCAAAACAAACAAAACTTCCGGCTTGATTACATCAGCATTCAAAAGAGGGCGCGCGCGTCTTTTGACAACCCCTGTGTCCGAAATCACTCCCTACTCACTATAGAGGGCGCTATATAGCGAGGACGCCATTTTGTAGTTCTGTCCGAAACCTTAGTGAGGATTATTTACATCCTATATAGTGCACTCAAAGTATCCCACAATGTGTCATGAAAAGTAGCGTACAACGATGGTCACTAACCAAAGCAATATATCCCATCATGCATTGTGGTCGCGCTGAAAGAAATCAAATTAAAAGTCTCAAATTTGATTTAATAAAAGCCAGCGGCAAAGAAGAAAGTATTCAGCCTTGATTTTTAAAAAAATAAAAGATGCAGGTGCTTTGTATTGATTAATGTGTGAAATACGCTCAGTATAATATGGATTTATCACAAAACACATGCATGTATTTATTATTTTGAAACCCACCAGCCGGCTGATCTGGTACATTTTAATTGTGCGACAGTAATGACGTAAATACCAGTGCGACGGACTAGTGTCCAAAAGTTTTGTTTATTTTTTTTTTCATTTTACCAATGAGCTCATTATATAGTCCTCTATGTAGTAATTCCTTATATAGGGAGTAGTGAACAAGTGAGCAATTTTGGACACAAGGAATGTTGTCAGATGTTGGTCACTTTGATTTCCGCTGTACGTTTTACTTCCGTCTAATGATGTCTCGCACAGGTCTCAATGAATCTCGTTTACGGCCATTGCTTTGACATATGGACCAATATATTGCATAGCATATTTCAAACACTCGTAACTTGGTATAGCAGCGACAAAATAGCAATCAAAATGCATTTCGATATTTAATAAAATGAGATAAATAGAATTTTGATAATAAAAAATTTGCCTTCAGTTCCCCTTTAATGAGCAGCCTTTTCTGCATGATATATTCCACAGTGACTTGAACTTTGTTTGTGAGATGGTGGATATTAAGTTGGCATGTAATTTTTTTTAAAACCACTTTCCTGTACCTAATTAGTAAGCATGCACCTATGAGAAGATTTAGAGTTAGCGCTAAAGACAGTCCATGGTTCAGTGAAACTATTGCATCTACTGTCAGAGAGCGGGATAACGCGTGGGCCAAAGCTAAAAGAACTAATGAAGCTAAGCGCTTGGTAGATTATAGGGCATTAAGAAACAGATGTACTAGGCTGATTTAAAAAAAAAAGCATGCAAAAAGTGAGCACTACCTTAATTTAATAGCTCAAAATCTAAATGACCCAAGAAAATTCTGGAAGTTGGTCAAATCATCAGCAGGAGATATGACCCCCCTGTACTCTTCCTGAATTTCTAAAAATAAATCAAAGTGAAATCAAGGGCAAACAAAACATAGTAGATGCTTTTAATAACCATTTCATCAATAATCACTCAGTCTGGTCTCCCGGTAAATATTAGCGATAGTACAGTTACCACCTCAAGCTGTTCTGTAAATAGCTTCAACTTTTCCACTATTTCCACCTCCCAAGTTCACAAGGCCTTGCTAAAAGTCTGCTAGCCCAGACCAGATTGAGCCTCATTTCTTAAAGATAGTGGCAGATCTGATTGCTGGACCCATTGCCTCCATTTTTAATCTTAGTCTACGCAGTGAGTCAATTCCCAGCTCTTGGAAGTCAACATTTGTTCTCCCACTATTAAAAGGAGGTGATCCCTCTACTTTGGATAACTATCGCTCCATTTCTAGATTGCCTGTCTGTTACAGCTAAACTGTTAGAATCTTTTTGCAAACAAACAACTTAAACACTTTTTATCTGAAAATAAAATTTTAAGTCATACACAATCAGGCTTTTGACAAGGCCACAGCACTATAACCGCTGTAACTTCAGTCTCGTCTCATCTCATCTCATCTCATCTCATCTCATCTCATCTCATCTCATCTCATCTCATTTTCTTCCGCTTATCTGGGGCCAGGTCGCAGAGGCAGCAGTCTGAGCATGGAAGCCCAAACTTCCCTCTCCCCAGACACCTCGGCCAGCTCCTCGGGAAGAACACCGAAGCGTTCCCAGGCCAGCCAAGAGACAAAGTCCCTCCAGCATGTCCTGGGTCTTCCCTGGGGCCTCTTCCCAGGGGGACATGCCTGGAACACCTCCCCAGGGAGGCATCCAGGAGGCATCCAAAAGAGATGCCCGAGCCACCTCAGCTGATTCCTCTCGATGTCGAGGAGCAGCGGCTCTACTCCGAGCTCCTCCCGAGTGACTGTGCTTCTCACCCTATCTCTAAGGGAGCGCCCAGCCACCCTGCGAAGGAAACTCATTTCGGCCACTTGTATCCTCGATTCAGAGTCCCTTGTTTTAAGTCCAACAGGACAAAGAACTCCTTTGTACCAAGTGCGATTAGGTTGCTAAATTTGCACAATCCTTGCACTTAGATGAGAAGCTGTCTACAGCACTTTTAACTTGTAGTTTGTGTTATTTATTTGTATGTGTATGTGTTGTTATCTGTTGTGCTATCTGTATGTTTACCTGCTGCAAGACAAGTTTCCCCTCCTTAGGGGACAATAAACTTAAACTGAACTGAACTGAACTGATCTTATTCTTTTGGTCATTACCCAAAGCTCATGACCATAGGTAACTTCAGTTACAAACGATATTATTAGTGCACTGGATAGGAAAAAATCACGTGCTGTGCTTTTCATTGATTTATTTAAAGCATTTGATACTGTATATCATGGCCTTCTTGTGTAATGACTGCAAAGCATACAGTAGGTTTCGGTGACACTGTTTTGAACTGGTTTTCCAATTATTTGACTGGACGAACTCAGTGTGTATCTATAGATAATCGTAACTCTGCCTGTCTAATAGTGAAAACTGGCGTTCCTCAAGGATCAATATTGGGACCTAATTTATTTTCTATTTATATAAATAATCTTGGTATGGGTTTAGATCCATAGTGCAAAGTACACTTTTATGCAGATGACACAATGCTTTATACTACTGCATCATCACTACAAGAGGCAATGGATTCTTTACAGTCTGCTTTTAATCTACTACAGATGTCTCTAGTCAAGTTAAAACTGGTATTAAGCGCCAAAAAGACTAAATTCATGGTATTTACATATTCACACTCATCCTTTGACGATACAGTTTTGACACTAGATGGCACTCATCTAGAAAGGGTAACCTCATACATACCTTGGCATCTGGCATGATGAGAAGTTATCCTTTGGAGTCCATATAGATAACCTTTTAAAAAATATCTACCTTATGGGTCTATGTGTCTACTGCTTATAAATAAAATTGTTTTCTGATCCCATGTTCATATAGTAAATATCGCATATATATATGTTATCAGTTATACGCGCCTCATCTCCTGCAAGCATCACCAAGCTGATTTTGGTTACAGATTTTGTTTACTGTGTTTTGTTCAAAATACAGTTCTGTGAACGAGATCTATTTTCAAAATAGTAAGAAAGAAAGCACTTGTTCATGAATTGTCTTAGAAGCATGAGTACATTTTGTTTCACAAGTGTTGTGTAAAGACTCTAAAATAAAAAAATTAAATTAAAAAAATTAAAGCGAGTAGCAGAACTTTGATATCGGCTTCTCAATATATCTGCCAAAAAGCTAAAAAAAAATTACAAAACCTTTCATTTGACCTTTCAGAAGGACCAAACAAAAGCTGTGATAATGAAAAGGTAAATTTTCTTAAAATAAACACCGCTTCCTCGATGTCGAATCAGTAGCCTTGGCGAACCATGAGGTGAATTTCGTTTATCTTTTTATTGCTGATTATCTTCCAATACTGCGACGCTATAACGAGGTTTCTCTTATTTATCTGTGAAGAAACTCAGTCGTCCAGGTACATAGTAATCTGTGGTTGGTTGAAGAAAGCAACTGGACTTGCTTGACGATTCTTGAAAACGTTTCGCCTCTCCTCCGAAAGGCATCCTCAGTTCTGTCTGACTAATAGGAAGTATCCAGTATTTATCCTCTCATGGATCATCATAGAATCCGAATCAGAATGCTGATGGCTGCATTGTGGGCGGCTGATAAGATGTCATAGACACCCACCTCTGTTCAATGATGGTCGTTCCAGGTTGACAAAAATGAACGATCCACTCTGGCTAAGATGTCTGCCAGTTTTCTGGAAGTCCTCTAATACTCCCGCACTAGTCGAAGGGATCTCATCCCAAAGTGCGTAGAAACATATCTGTGAAGAAACTCAGTCGTCCAGGTACATAGTAATCTGTGGTTGGTAGAAGAGAGCAACTGGACTTGCTTGACGATTCTTGAAAACGTTTCGCCTCTCCTCCGAAAGGCATCCTCAGTTCTGTCTGACTAATAGGGAGTATCCAGTATTTATCCTCTCATGGATCATCATAGAATCCGAATCAGAATGCTGATGGCTGCATTGTGGGCGGCTGATAAGATGTCATAGACACCCACCTCTGTTCAATGATGGTCGTTCCAGGTTGACAAAAATGAACGATCCACTCTGGCTAAGATGTCTGCCAGTTTTCTGGAAGTCCTCTCATACTCCCGCACCAGTCGAAGGGATCTCATCCCAAAGTGCGTAGAAACATATCTGTGAAGATACTCAGTCATCCAGGTACATAGTAATCTGTGGTTGGTTGAAGGGAGCAACTGGACTTGCTTGACGATTCTTGAAAACGTTTCGCCTCTCCTCCGAAAGGCATCCTCAGTTCTGTCTGACTACTAGGGAGTATCCAGTATTTATCCTCTCATGGATCATCATAGAATCCGAATCAGAATGCTGATGGGTGCATTGTGGGATGAGATCCCTTCGACTGGTGCGGGAGTATGAGAGGACTTCCAGAAAACTGGCAGACATCTTAGCCAGAGTGGATCGTTCATTTTTGTCAACCTGGAACGACCATCACTGAACAGAGGTGGGTGTCTATGACATCTTATCAGCCGCCCACAATGCAGCCATCAGCATTCTGATTCGGATTCTATGATGATCCATGAGAGGATAAATACTGGATACTCCCTAGTAGTCAGACAGAACTGAGGATGCCTTTCGGAGGAGAGGCGGAACGTTTTCAAGAATCGTCAAGCAAGTCCAGTTGCTCTCTTCAACCAACCACAGATTTCTCTTATTTAGTTTTTGGTTCTGATCGGTTCCGAAGTTTATCAAGAAGTAGAACGGGTAATGGAACTTGATCAGGATAAGTGCTGATTGGTTACGAAGTTTCGCTATTTTTACACTCATTCTTACAACACAGTGACATCGTGGCTTCGCTACTCGTTCTTGTGTACCTTTGAAAACGCGAGATCAACTGTTCGTATCGCGAGATCACGATTCGCCATTCTGGTGATTATGCGTATGCATAGTGTGCTATTGTTACACTCATTCTTACATTCTGACAACATGATGACATAGTGGCTACTGCCTCGCTTCGCCTCTATGAGGCAGTAGCCACAAAAAACTTCGACCGAAGCTAGGTTTTTATTTTCGTTTAAAGAAATGTTTTCCTTTTACCGCTAGAAAAAGATTAGTTCAGAGTATCAGTGTTAGATTATGGTGATGTAATATACATGCATGCATCTTTATCCTATTTGAAGAAACTAGACGTTGTTTATCGTTCTGCTTTGAGGTTTGTAACTGGTCCTGCTGCAAGAACACATCACTGTAAACTATATGAAATGGTTCAATGGACATCATTATGTTTTAAAAGGAAAATTCACAGCCTAGTTTTTATTGCAAAAGCTTTAATGGGCAAATTACCTCAGTACATATGTAGTCTACTGACACTTCGCACTAATACGTACGTACAGTACTCACTCATCAGTCAAACTTCTCCTTCAGTCTCTAACCACATGGACAGACCTGGGGAAATCTGCCTTTTGTTCATACGCACCAGATGAATGGAATGAGCTGCAAAACGTTCTAAATTTGGATTCCTTGCCTTCGATGGATCTCATCTCATCTCTCATCTCATTATCTCTAGCTGCTTTATCCTGTTCTACAGGGTCGCAGGCAAGCTGGAGCCTTTCCCAGCTGACTACGGGCGAAAGGCGGGGTACACCCTGGACAAGTCACCAGGTCATCACAGGGCTGACACATAGACACAGACAACCATTCACACTCACATTCACACCTACGCTCAATTTAAAGTCACCAGTTAACCTAACCTGCATGTCTTTGGACTGTGGGGAAAACCGGAGCACCCGGAGGAAACCCACACGGACACGGGGAGAACATGCAAACTCCACACAGAAAGGCCCTCGCCGGTCACGGGGCTCGAACCCGGACCTTCTTGCTGTGAGGCGACAGCGCTAACCACTACACCACCGTGCCGGCCTTCGATGGATGTGTTTAAAAATCTCTTAAGCTCAGTTCTCATAGAACAGCATCATTGTTTCAAATAATAATAAGAAGAAGCCTTTATTTGTCACATGCACACTCAAGCACAGTGAATTTCAACCTCTGCATTTGGCACTTCAGCCCAAGGTCACCCCATGTTAACCTAATTGCATGTCTTTGGACTGTGGGGGAAACCGGAGCACCCGGAGGAAACCCATGCAGACACGGGGAGAACATGCAAACTCCACACAGAAAGGCCCTCCATCGGCCACTGGACCCAAACCCAGAACATTCTTGCTGTGAGGCGACAGCGCTAACCACTACAACACCGTGCCGCCAAATAAGTGTCTTTTTTTAATCTTTTCCATAGTTTATTTTAGTCATTGACTCCCTTATGTTTCTGTGTCTGTTTTGATAGTTAGCGTGTTTGTCTGTGTTACACCCTGTGTCCGAAATCACTCCTTACTCACTATATAGTGGACCATATAGTGAGGTCGCCATTTTGTAGTGCTGTCCGAATGTATAGTGAGCATTATTACACCCTATATAGTGCACTCAAAGTATCCCACAATCCATCACGAAAAGCAGAGTACAACCGATGGTCTCTAACCAAGCAATATATCCCATCATGCACTGCGGTCGCGCTGAAAGAAAAAAAATGGCAGATGACAGAGAGGCACAACCAGTGCATCAATGAGAGAATATTACTGTATGTAAGTAAATTTCCATTTAACTTTTGATGATATGCTGAGTATTTTTTAATTTTGTTTAACTATTTTTCATGTACAGTGGTGCTTGAAAGTTTGTGAACCCTTTAGAATTTTCTTTATTTCTGCATAAATATGATCTAAAACATCATCAGATTTTCAGACAAGTCCTAAAAGTAGACAAAGAGAACCCAGTTAAACAAATGAGACAAAAATAGCATATTTGGTCATTTATTTATTGAGGAAAATGAGCCAATATTATATATCTGTGAGTGGCAAAAGTATGCGAACCTTTGCTTTCAGTATCTGGTGTGACCCCCTTGTGCAGCAATAACTGCAACTAAACGTTTCCGATAACCGTTGATCAGTCCTGCACACCGGCTTGGAGGAATTTTAGCCCGTTCCTCCGTACAGAACAGCTTCAACTCTGGGATGTTGGTGGGTTTCCTCACATTAACTGCTCACTTCAGGTCCTTCCACAACATTTCGATTGGATTAAGGTCAGGACATTAACTTGGCCATTCCAAAACATTAACTTTATTCTTCTTTAACCATTCTTTGGTAGAACAACTTGTGTGCTTAGGGTCGTTGTCTTGCTGCATGATCCACCTTCTCTTGAGATTCAGTTCATGGACAGATCTCCTGACATTTTCCTTTAGAATTCGCTGGTATGAATCAGAATCCATTGTTCCATCAATGATAGCAAGCCATCCCGACCCAGATGCAGCAAAACAGGCCCAAACCATGATACTACCACCACCATGTTTCACAGACGGGATAAGGTTCTTATGCTGGAAAGCAGTGTTTTCCTTTCTCCAAACATAACGCTTCTCATTTAAACCAGAAAGTTCTATTTTGGCCTCATCCGTCCACAAAACATTTTTCCAGTAGCCTTCTGGCTTGTCCACGTGATCTTTAGCAAACTGCAGACGAGCAACAATGTTCTTTTTGGAGAGCAGTGGTTTTCTCTTTGCAACCCTGCCATGCACACCATTGTTGTTTAGTGTTCTCCTGATGGTGGATTCATGAACATTAACATTAGCCAATGTGAGAGAGGCCTTCAGTTGCTTAGAAGTTACCCTGGGGTCCTTTGTGACCTCGCTGACTATTACACGCCTTGCTTTTGGAGTGATCTTTGTTGGTCGACCACTCCTGGGGAGGGGAACAGTGATCTTGAATTTCCTCCATTTGTACACAATCTATCTGACTGTGGATTGGTGGAGTCCAAACTCTTTAGAGATGGTTTTGTAACCTTTTCCAGCCTGAGGAGCATCAACAACGCTTTTTCTAAGGTCCTCAGAAACCTCCTTTGTTCGTGCCATGACACACTTCCACAAATATGTGTTGTGAAGATCAGACTTGGATAGATCCCTGTTCTTTAAATAAAACAGGGTGCCCACTCACACCTGATTGTCATCCCATTGATTGAAAACACCTGACTCTAATGACTCACCTGACTTTCACCTTCAAATTACCTGCTAATCCTAGAGGTTCACATACTTTTGCCACTCACAGATATGTAATATTGGCTCATTTTCCTCAATAAATAAATGACCAAGTTTAATATTTTTGTTTCATTTGTTTAACTGGGTTCTCTTTATCTACTTTTAGGACTTGTGTGAAAATCTGATGATGTTTTAGGTCATATTTATGCAGAAATATAGAACATTCTAAAGGGTTCACAAACTTTCAAGCACCACTGTACAGTGGCATGGTGGTGTAGTGGTTAGCACTGTCATCTCACAGCAAGAAGGTTCTGGGTTCGAGCCCCGGGGCCGGCGAGGGCCTTTCTGTGCGGAGTTTGCATGTTCTCCCCGTGTCCGCGTGGGTTTCCTCCGGGTGCTCCGGTTTCCCCCACAGTCCAAAGACATGCAGGTTAGGTTAACTGGTGACTCTAAATTGACCGTAGGTGTGAATGTGAGTGTGAATGGTTGTCTGTGTCTATGTGTCAGCCCTGTGATGACCTGGTGACTTGTCCAGGGTGTACCCCGCCTTTCGCCCGTAGTCAGCTGGGATAGGCTCCAGCTTGCCTGCGACCCTGTAGAACAGGATAAAGCGGCTAGAGATAATGAGATGAGATAATAATAATTACTTCAATTTATATAGCGCCTTTCTCACACCCAAGGTCGTTTTACAATTAAAGGGGAAAAAAAATTTCCACCAAAAGAGGATCAGGATATAATTCCAATGGTATCGCTACCACAGTCCCACCAAAAGGCACATGAAGATAAACCCCACACGGCCTGCATAGCCACCGTGCCGCCACCAGGAAACATCGCTCGGAACACCGCACCATGGATCCACAAAGCGAGCACAGAAGCACCGCCGCACAGAGCGCTGGTATGTTCCAAACCACCTGCAAAGCCACCGCGACGCCACATCACTCAGAACACCGCGCCAAGCACAGAAGCATCACCGCACAGAGCACTGGACAACCGTGATGTTAAAGAGCAATGAGCTCACTGCAGTCCATAGCAAGGAGCACAGGCATCACCCACAGCGGACCAAGGCCTGAAGGGAACCGACACCCAAAACTGGGTCCGGAGCTACACCACAATCGGTGGACAAAACATTAAAACAAAGAAACAAACAAACAAACATCAAACTATACAAACACACAAAAAGAAATAAAACAAAGGAAGGAAAAAAGAAAAAAAATTAAAAAGCTCCAGTGAGCAGCGGCAGCTAAAACGCACATGATGTACTCTCAACTGGAAATGGAAGTTATTTCACGAAATTGAGCCATACATGAGCTGATAGCCGATGAGGCGCGAAAATGAGTGGAATAACTGTTTTATTCTATCCACATTCACTGGATTTAGAGAAACAGAGCATTTTTATTTGTATTTCTTGCAAATTTGCTAAATAAAAACTTTATTTATTTATTTATTTATTTATTCGTCCATCCATCCTTTATTTTACCAGGAAGGTCCCATTGAGATACAATATCTCTTCTTCCATGGAGTCCTGGCCAAGATGGCAGCAAATAAAATAAAAAGCTTCATATCCATATACAAACAGAGACAGGTAACATTAACATAGACTAACCCTGTGTCCAAAATCACTCACTCGTTCACTACATAGGGAATTACTACCGTATATAGAGGACTATATAGTGAGCTCATGAAAAAAAACAATTTCGGACACTACTCTGTCGCGCCTTTATTTAAGTCATTACTGCACAATTAAAACATGCCAGATCACTAGCCGTGCTTTTTGCCATAATGGCATAATGTTTACTACATGAAAAACATCCACCCATCCATTATCTGTACCTGCTTATCCTGTACAGGGTCGCAGGCAAGCTGGAGCCTATCCCAGCTGACTACGGGCGAAAGGCGGGGTACACCCTGGACAAGTCGCCAGGTCATCACAGGGCTGACACATAGACACAGACAACCATTCACACTCACATTCACACCTACGGTCAATTTAGAGTCACCAGTTAACCTAACCTGCATGTCTTTGGACTGTGGGGGAAACCGGAGCACACCCACGCGGACACGGGGAGAATATGCAAACTCCACACAGAAAGGCCCTCGCCGGCCACGGGGCTCGAACCCAGGACCTTCTTGCTGTGAGGCGACAGCGCTAACCACTACACCACCGTGCCGCCCAATTATTATTATTATTATTATTATTATTATAACTGTTAAATAGTTACATTTAATGTTTCAGCTTTCACTTTGTTCATTCAATCAATTTTTTGTAGACTTTCTAAACCTATTTCTTTTATTTATTTACTTTTTTAAAGATATGGTGAACTTGCAGTTTGTTTCATTTAAAATTTTCTTTTGTCTTCTTTTTTTCCTGTTTTCACACGTCCTTTGCAATGTGTCTTCTTTTCTGTTTTTTAATTATACCAACACAAAGGCTGTACAATACAACAAAACAAAGACAATACTGCAGAGACAATGAAGACGAGACATGTAATGAACAAAGGGAAGAGGTAGATTTTTAAAGTGCAAATTTAATCCTTAAGTGATTTATACAGTATCAGTGATTTGTAGTATTTACGCCCTACCAGTCAAAAGTTTATACACCCCTACTCATTCACAGGTTCCCCTTGTATTACCATTTTCTACACTGCAGAATAATACTGAAGACTCCAAAACTCTGAAACAATATATGGAACACACGTGGAACGATGTGACACACAAAAAGTATTTTTTTTTAAATAAGAATTTTTGTCAAATTAAAAAAAATGTATTTATACACGTATGAGCACATTGGTTACGATTCAGGAATCAACACAGGAGTCTTTTCAGTCAGGATTTTTTTTTTCCCATTCAAATTTTGTTCAGGCAGCACAGTGGTGTAGTGGTTAGTGCTGTCGCCTCACAGCAAGAAGGTCCTGGGTTCGAGCCCCGTGGCCGGCGAGGGCCTTTCTGTGTGGAGTTTGCATGTTCTCCCCGTGTCCGCGTGGGTTTCCTCCGGGTGCTCCGGTTTCCCCCACAGTCCAAAGACATGCAGGTTAGGTTAACTGGTGACTCTAAATTGAGCGTAGGTGTGAATGTGACTGTGAATGGTTGTCTGTGTCTATGTGTCAGCCCTGTGATGACCTGGCGACTTGTCCAGGGTGTACCCCGCCTTTCGCCCGTAGTCAGCTGGGATAGGCTCCAGCTTGCCTGCGACCCTGTAGAACAGGATAAAGCGGCTAGAGAGAATGAGATGAAATTTAGTTCAAAAAAATGCTGGGAATCAAATCGAAATCATGAGTATTGTGAAACGGCTCGAATCGTGTATCGTTACACCTCTAATAACCTCTAGAGGTAACCACATATTAAAGTGTGTGTCTTTCTAACTATTCCCTCTCTCTCTCTCTCTCTCTCTTTCCTCTTTCTTCTCCCACACACACACTTATGATAGCTGATGCAGGCTTGCCTCACTCCTAACCTTAGAGTCCATTCCCTGACCACACACACACATGCACACACACACACTCACTCCTCTGTCATGGAGCAAGCCTGGGCTGTCACCGTAGAGGGTAATGCCTCATTAGGCTCATCGAAGGCCGGGACTGGGCTGGCACAGCGTCCTGTCCTGTCTGTCTGCTCCTAATTGGATCATCTGTATGTCGGCACACACAGGCAGGGAGGAGGATCCCCCAGAAGAAAGCCCAGGAAATCCACAGGGCTTTCACAGGGACCTGGAGGGAGCAGGGAGGACAAAGTTAATGGAAAGAGAGCCAGAACTGTCCCAATTCCCTAATGGATATTAGATTTCAGACATTTTTTTTTCATTTTGTCATAAAGTCCTTTATGAACCTTTATGATTCGAGGGCCAAAAAATTAGGAATATTGAATGCTGCAATCTGATTGGCTGTCCTCACTGATTGCCTACATCAGTTTACAATGTGAAAGCAAACTTTTGAGCACTGAGAACTTTTCAGAGCAAGATTTCATTACTGATTTGTAAACAACCACAATATCACATCTTTAAAGCTAGACGGTCTTTCAATTTCATAAAATCGGTGAAATTTAGTTCCTTCTGAAATTTGGTCATTGTGAAATATGTTTATTTCTCACAAAATATCAGGCCATTCTGTAGCTGGGAAGTTATTTAATTTGAAGGGATTAAAGCAAATAATGTACATGAAATCGCTCGCGTCGCGCAGTCAAGCAGACAGAGGAAGTCCGTGTGTGTGCGTGCATGTGCAGGTTTACCTTCGAGCGTCCACTGACCGTTCCATCATTCTGTCGCTAAACGAACAGCTGATCACACCGAGGTGCTCGCTGAGCGCCGATATTTATTAGTCTGGTCCTGCGTTTCCTTTCCTTCGTATATAACATAACATCTTTTCTTCTCGCTTTCTTTCCGTTACTGTAGTCGGTCTTTCACGTTTCATTCGCACACTCACGTCCTCCATTTTTCTCTCCTGTTTCAAATTTGTATCCCACAATGCCTTGCGTGAACAGGGAAAGCGCACCATGTCATGCATGACATAGTATCTCGAATTGGGTCATGGTGAAGCAGGAAAAAATAGCAGAGAATTTAGAGCCATGTGGCTCTAAATTCAATAATTGTTCTATTTTTTTTTTAATAATAATAAAATTGGAAGTCTGTGATTCAAGTTCAGTAGCTTTCAGTCCACTAAACAAAAATAATTGGGTGTCTGGGAATTTTTTTTTTTTTATTATTATGACCTACACTTGAAAAATCTGAAAGGCAGTCTCATCTCATCTCATTATCTGTAGCTGCTTTATCCTGTTCTACAGGGTTGCAGGCAAGCTGGAGCCTATCACCGCTGACTACGGGCGAAAGGCGGGGTACACCCTGGACAAGTCGCCAGGTCATCACAGGGCTGACACATAGACACAGACAACCATTCACACTCACATTCACACCTACGCTCAATTTAGAGTCACCAGTTAACCTAACCTGCATGTCTTTGGACTGTGGGGGAAACCGGAGCACCCGGAGGAAACCCACGCGGACACGGGGAGAACATGCAAACTCCGCACAGAAAGGCCCTTGCCGGCCACGGGGCTCGAACCCGGACCTTCTTGCTGTGAGGCGACAGCGCTAACCACTACACCACCGTGCCGCCCTCTGAAAGGTAGTCTACCTTTAAAAATTGTGTTTAAAATTATATTTATTTTTAGTCATGTTTAATAATGAACCATATCAGACTCTCTAGCGAAACCTAGATGTCTGGCTCTCAACACATAATATAATATAATATAATATAATATAATATAATATAATATAATATAATATAATATAATATAATATAATATAATATAACAGCATTAGTTGTACAGAGGGAGTTTCAATAATGACATCATTTACAGGTACGACGCTATAATTTTATTTCTCTCTGTGTTTTTCTCCCTCATCAATTTATCTGAGAGCTGGTTAGAAAGAAAAAGAAAGTTAAAAAAAAAATTGTGCAATACTGCAATACAACATTACGACTATTGAGAAAGCTACTACTGAGCTACTGGAAATTAAAAAGATAATATCGCTTGGCATACTCTTATATAAATATATTCATGATGTACTAAAGTGACTGGGTTGCCATATGTGTCAAATATGTGTCCAAGTGAAAGTTTCTGGAACATCACACCCCTCATGGGAATTAATATTCATCATTATTATACCATACATACAGGTCACTTTTTCGATGGAATAAAAATGTGTTCTATTCCCTTCTAGTGGATTTCATTCATTTGCTTTGTTAGCATGCAATATTGTTAGCATATCGCTTATCCCAAGTGCATTATGTCACTTTACCTGATAAAGAATGAGGACTGAATATAGTTTACGATGTTAAGATAACATGACGTCACACGTCGGAGATGTAAAACTTCCGTGCTAGCGAATGACTGTGACAATTTGTAAACAAAAATGGCCGCCAGGTTTGCTTCATTAAATACAGAAGATTTTGAGAGAATTTTGAAAGAGAAAGACGTGTTGAACACCCAAAAGGAATGTAGTAGTATAATAATAATAATAATAAGAAGAAGAAGAAGGGTGGCACGGTGGTGTAGTGGTTAGCGCTGTCGCCTCACAACAAGAACGTCCTGGGTTTGAGCCCAGTGGCCGATGGGGGGCCTTTCTGTGCGGAGTTTGCATGTTCTCCCCGTGTCCACGTGGGTTTCCTCCGGGTGCTCCGGTTTCCCCCACAGTCCAAAGACATGCAGGTTAGGTTAACTGGTGACTCTAAATTGAGCGTAGGTGTGAATGTGACTGTGAATGGTTGTCTGTGTCTATGTGTCAGCCCTGTGATGACCTGGCGACTTGTCCAGGGTGTACCCCGCCTTTTGCCTGTAGTCAGCTGGGATAGGCTCCAGCTTGCCTGCGACCCTGTAGAAGGATAAAGCGGCTACAGATAATGAGATGAGATGAGATATCAGATCTATTCCATTCAGCTACTCGTCTTCGACTCATCCAATATTATGCTAGCTGAATGGAATACATCTCATCTACCATTCAGTGCCAGCCAATGTTATTTAAACATTGATGAGTTTAACCATGAGTGATGTTCTTACAACAGGATAAGACAGCATCCCCGGAGAGGATTGAGGTAGAGCGAGAGCAGGAAACATATCGACGCTTCCTTGTTTGGCCTTTGGAAGGGGGAGGGAGGACTGATCCCCCTTGATGCGCTCCATTCAAGTCAACAAGGATTTCTGTTGATGATGTAATATGACACGCCCACTTACAAGACTGGAACTGTTCTGACTTTGCTCTTATAGAGATGAACCATGTTTGGTATCCTTCTCTGCTTTCACCTGGTGAAGAAAGCTCAGCAAAGGCTTTTCTTCTTGAGAAAGCTTAAAAAAGCCAAACTCCCCTCTCAGCTCTTAGTGAACTTCTCCAGGAGCACAATAGAGAACTTTCTCTGCTACTGTGTCACAGTTTGGTACAGTATACCAGCTGTACTGCAGAGAACCGGAGAGATTTGGAATGGATAGTTAAGACTGTACAGAGGATTGTGGGGACTAAGCTACCAAATCTGGACAAAGTTTATGCTAATCATTTATGTAAGAAGGCAAACAACATTATCAAGGGCTCAACGCACCCAGGTCATAAACTGTTTGTCCCTCTCCCATTGGGCAAAAGATACAGGACCATCAGAACACGCACAAGACTGAGGAACAGCTTCTTCCCCAGACCTGTAGCCTCTATTACACCCCCCCCAACATACACCCCCAAGTTGCTGCTAACACACTGATTGATTACTTTTGTGGCTGTAAATACAATGATTACAATCTGTACACTATCGGCTTACACTGCACTTTATTTTACTTATTTGATCACTTTACACATAGGAATGTAAATATACCTATTACAATTGTGCGAGATCTGCCTACACTGCAATTCCTCCTCTTATTTTATCTTGTATTTTATTTATCTCATCTCACCTCATTATCTCTAGCCGCTTTATCCTGTTCTACAGGGTCGCAGGCAAGCTGGAGCCTATCCCAGCTGACTACGGGCGAAAGGCGGGGTACACCCTGGACAAGTCGCCAGGTCATCACAGGGCTGACATATAGACACAGACAACCATTCACACTCACATTCACACTTACGGTCAATTTAGAGTCACCAGTTAACCTAACCTGCATGTCTTTGGACTGTGGGGGAAACCGGAGCACCCGGAGGAAACCCATGCGGACACGGGGAGAACATGCAAACTCCGCACAGAAAGGCCCTCGCCGGCCACGGGGCTCGAACCCAGGACCTTCTTGCTGTGAGGCGACAGCGCTAACCACTACACCACCGTGCCGCCCGTATTTTATTTATTTTACTTCTATTAATTCTATTGCTGCTGTTTTCTCTGAGTGCTACGAAACTAAGTTTTGTTGTATAACTACAACGACAAAGTCCTATCTATCTATCTATCTATCTATCAAAAGAGGTCACCGAGACCAGAATTCTCATTCATTGTTTTGCTTCTGGTTAACTGCTTGTTGATCAGCAATTTAAAAACAATGTCTTTGCGACACCTTGAACAATAGAGGACGCAGGTTCCATCTCCAGGGAAGTTCAACTCCGAGTATGAGCAGCTTGGGCCAAGTGGAGAGAGCTCACACCAATCATCTGTGATAAGAAGATACTTCTCTACCTGAAACTAAAACTAGACAAGACAGTTATCAGACCTGCGATGATGTACGGAGCTGAGACTTGGGCCCTTAAGAAGAGTGAAGAGATGTTGTTGGAAAGAACAGAGATGAGAATGCTGCTTTGGATTTTGGGTGTAAGCCTACGAGACCGTCTGAGAAGTGAACAGAGATGAAAACAGCTTGGAGTAGCATGCATCAATGAGAAAGTTAAAGAATCAGTACTTAGGTGGTATGGGCATGTCAAGAGGAGCAAGGATTACAGTATATCAGGACTGCCTTAGAGATGCTATTAGTGGGTAGATGAAGTTGAGGAAGGCAGATGCTTAGGTGAAGTGACTGTGTGAAGAGGGACATGCAAGCAAGACATTCTGCGCAAGACACACAAGACAGAAAGAGGTGGCGTATACTGACCAGAGTGGTTGACCCCCACGTGGGAACCAACTGCCTGAAGGAGAGAATGTTGGTGGGCAGCTATTGAGAGACTGTCTAACCCCTATATCAAGGGAAAATGATATTAAACAATGATGTCTTTGTGACGCCTTGCCAAAAAGTAAGTTATGTTTAACCTTAGGGTGGTACAGTGGTGCAGTGTTTAGCACTGTCACCTCACAGCAAGAAGGTTCTGGGTTTGAGCCCAGTGACTGACAGGGGCCTTTCTGTGTGGAGTTTGCATGTTGTCTCCAGGTGCTCCGGTTTCCTCCACAGTCCAAAGACATGCAGTTAGGTTAACTAGTTACTGCCCATATGTGTGTGTGAGTGCAAAGAAAGGAACTGGCCACCCTTCTGCTACCATTCTGGCCAAGTCAACCAAACATGGCTTGCCTCAAGCCTGGATCAGATTCGGCAATGACGTCAATGTTTAACCTTATTGCCATGCCTGTGATTTTGCTATTCTTTTGGCTAAACCTTGTCTGTTTGATGATTGATTGATGCCTGGCTGTGTTTCTCAACTAGTTTTTCAATTTGTGTTTTTATAAAAATGAGCCAGGTTCATTACAGGCTTACAATTTTCTAAACTTATAACCAGTTTTCTCAACTTAACACAGATAAAACAGAAATCATGCTTATTGGCCCCAAATCTCCATTGTCCAAATCTTCCAGCTTCAGTCTTAACATCAACGGTCGTCATCGTCGAGGTGCGGGATGACTCAGGGGGGCTGAGCGTCCGTGGCCCGTCGCACAATATCCATCCAGCCCTCTCTGTCTTTCGCCGTGTGGGCAGCAGTCGAAAGCCCCATCCCGGTCAAGGCCACCACTCCGTCCATCACACGCGTCTTTTGCCGGCCTCTTAACATCAACGGTGCACTTGTTAAATCTTCACCTGTTGTCAGAAACCTTGGAATTCTGCTTAACCCCTCACTCAACTTTGATCCCCACATTAAATCCCTCACCAAGTCTGCTTTCTTCCACCTCCGGAACACTGCCCACCTTCGCCCCTTCCTTCCCACTAGCAATGCTCAACCTTAAGTCCACTCCTTCATTTTGTCCTGCCTAGATTATTGCAGCTCCCTTTTCATTGGCCTCCCCACTAAATCTCTTCAAAGACTACAATACATTCAGAACTCTGCAGCGAGACTCATCAGCCGTACAAAACAATCTGCTCATATCACCCCCGTTCTTTCTCAGCTTCACTGGCTTCCTGTTCTGTCCCGAATTACATATAAAATCCTACCACTCACTTTCAAAGCTCTCCATAACCTTGCTCCTCCTTACTTCCGTGACCTTCTGACCCCTTACACTCCATCCTGCTCTCTCAGATCCTCTAGCTATAATCTCCTTGCTGCCCCCCACACCAGACTCTCTACCCTGGGTGGCAGGTCCTTCAGCGCTGTGGACCCCAAGCTCTGGAAGACCCTCCCTCAACCCCACCATGACTGCTCTTCCCTTCCTTTCTTCAAATCTCATCTCAAAACCTTTCTGTTTTATGAACACTTCTCCTCCTCCTCCTCCTCCTCCTCCTCCTCCTCCACCACTGCATAAACTTACCACTCTTTAGCAACTTTTGTGTGTGTGTGTGTTCTGTTTTCTTTGTTTTGTTTTCTTGACCTATGTAAAGTGACCTTGAGTTTGAGAAAGGCACTATATAAATGTAACTTTATTTATTTATTTATTTATTTTAACAGACATTACCCTGGGCGGCACGGTAGTGTAGTGGTTAGCGCTGTCGCCTCACAGCAAGAAGGTCCGGGTTCGAGCCCCGTGGCTGACGAGGGCCTTTCTGTGTGGAGTTTGCATGTTCTCCCCGTGTCTGCGTGGGTTTCCTCTGGGTGCTCCGGTTTCCCCCACAGTCCAAAGACATGCAGGTTAGGTTAACTGGTGACTCTAAATTGACCATAGGTGTGAATGTGAGTGTGAATGGTTGTCTGTGTCTATGTGTCAGCCCTGTGGTGACCTGGCGACTTGTCCAGGGTGAACCCCGCCTTTCACCCGTAGTCAGCTGGGATAGGCTCCAGCTTGCCTGCGACCCTGTAGAACAGGATAAAGCGGCTAGAGATAATGAGATGAGATGAGACATTACCCTGGGAAACTGAATTGGCATTACTTCTCTCAGATGACTGCGATTACAGATTATAAGTTGTGACTAGAAGAGAGAGATAAAGTGAAGGAATATTGTGGAGAAGAAAAATAAAACACAACCACCGGCGCGGGAACTGGGGGTGCGGGGGTGCGGCAGCACCCCCTGGTGGTGGACCCTCAAAACTGACATGAACATAAAACAAAACTTACGTGAAAATATATTTGTTTATTTATTTGTTTTCATTTGGCTCTGCTGATTTTATATGTCATGTTTTAGATGTAGGATGATGAGGGCTACATTTTAGTTATTTAAAAAAGGATTTAATTAAAACTTATAACTTAATATGTAGCCTAGTGGACCATCAGAATTTTTTTTGTCGTGACGTTGACGTTCAGCTTTTCAGTGCACGAAATTACAACAGGAAGCGAGTACGAGTCGACCGTCTGTAGAGAAGAGTAAGAGTTAGTTAGTTAGTTAGTTAGTTAGTTGATACTTAATAGTTACTATGTCTCAGAAGAGAACCGTGTGGATTTAAGTGGAATAATTGCGAGAAGTCATATGATCAAGACAGCGTTTTCAGGTAAGGCCATTTGGTTATTAATTGCCCGCTGTGTCGTGTTCACTTGAGCCTATTTGGTATGCCTTGAACAAGTGCAGGTGTTGCTAGCATCGTGCTTTGAAGTTGACTCAGATGTAACTACAGTCTTAAAAAATGTTCGTTTAAAACGGTGTGTCCATGCTCATCATGTTTTACTTTTACTTTTCTTAATGGAGAGTGTGAAATACCGCTGCATCACTTTTATGAGTGATTTTTGCAATAGAACACTAAGTTAGTGTCACTAACCCATAGTAGTAGGATGAGTGGGTTCATGGATTTCGGTCTGTTGATTGAGAGAACCATGGTGTTTGTGTTGTTCCAGCGAGAGTGTTGTTCTGTTTCGTGTGTGTGTGTGTGTGTGTGTGTGTGCGTCCGTGCGACTAACTACTGTATTTGAAATGCACACTCGCTTGACTGGATCTGGGTATGTAAGGCTGTAATCGGGTGGAATCCGCGTCTCCTTCAGTTTATCTAGAGCAGATGTAAAACCTACGACTGTTAAACCACAGCTGTGTGCTTCTGCTTCTAAAATAACCTGTCCTTCGTAATCGTGTTAACTGAGAATTGTCATTGACAGACAGGCTTCAGATTCTTCCGTCATCACTCAAAAAAAAAAAAAAAAAACGTCGTTTTTACGGATTAGGCCTATAAGTAGTAGGCAGTTTAATGAAATATTGCAATTGCAAGCTTAAAAGGATTTCGGACGCCTGATTGGTTAAAATGCAGGAAATTGCATCTAAGAAATACAAACTTTTCTGGGGGAGGACCCCCAGACCCCCCTTCAAAAAAATGTCCCAGGTCACGTCACAGCACCCCCTGCCGACAATGTCTTCCCGCGCCGCTGAACACAACTGTGACCCTCACTGTGACCAAATAGGTCAAGTGGAACAAAAGATGAGAGACAAATGAACTACAAACACCTCTTTAGGCATCTAGGGTGAGTGCACAAAGGGAAGTGGGACATGGAGAGGAAAGAAGAGGACAGAGAGATGGGAGAAATAAAATTACAAATCTTTTCTGAAACAGTCACCATCGGGTTTTGAGGGTCATACAGGCAAGAGCCAGAAAGCCAAGAGTCCAGTGAGAATTAACATATATTTCCCTTCCATTTTCCCCCCTCTCTTCTTCTTCTTCTTCTCTTGGTCTCTAATGTCTCAGGATAACACTTTTTAAACACATTTTTACCCCCTGGATCACATTTTCTGCTTCACACTGATTATCATCTTAACACCTTTAATAAGCTGCACCAGCCTACAGACTCCCATCGATTCGGGCCTTGTTTTAAAGAAGTTTTTATGCTTGGTGGAAAAGAAATGATAAAAAGAATGATAAAAAGATTCTTGGATAATTAAAAATAAATGAGGTGTAATTTATTCAGGTAAGAGGTTCGGTGTAGATAAATTATGAAAAAGGCAAAGTGAAACTGAAATCAAATCAAGTTTATTTAACATCAAATTGCATGTCATTGCAATTTCTTGAAAGATTTATTTAAATATGCAAATTGATTTTTTTTTTAAGAGTTCATTTTTAAATAGATGGATTTTATTTGATTTTTTTTTTTTTAATTACACCCAGCGGTCAGACTTTCACGTAAAAGTTTGTAATAGAATAAGAAAATAAAATCATATTCAAGGTAGACTGCCTTTCAGATTTTTCAAGTGTACAGAGGCGTAGCTGGGGTGTTGGGTCCCGGGGTATCTGTGACCCCCCCTTTGTCGGACCATACATTTTTTCAATAGCTGCATAAGAATATTAGAAAAGTGGACAATGTAATTTTTCAAACATGTTTTTTAAACTAGATTGTCATCTCGGGGCGGCACGGTGGTGTAGTGGTTAGCGCTGTTGCCTCACAGCAAGAAGGTCCGGGTTCGAGCCCCGCCGGCGAGGGCCTTTCTGTGCGGAGTTTGCATGTTCTCCCCGTGTCTGCGTGGGTTTCCTCCGGGTGCTCCGGTTTCCCCCACAGTCCAAAGACATGCAGGTTAGGTTAACTGGTGACTCTAAATTGAGCGTAGGTGTGAATGTGAGTGTGAATGGTTGTCTGTGTCTATGTGTCAGCCCTGTGATGACCTGGCGACTTGTCCAGGGTGTACCCCGCCTTTCGCCCGTAGTCAGCTGGGATAGGCTCCAGCTTGCCTGCGACCCTGTAGAAGGATAAAGCGGCTAGAGATAATGAGATGAGATGAGATGAGATTGTCATCTCAGCGTCATTAGGGTTTCTGTAACCTTGTATGGACTTCCTGTGGTTTGGGCGCGAAAACCCAGTTCTGCGCAAGCGCAACACGATCGCACTAGAAAGCATGGTCAAGCTGCCAGTGTAGCTGCAGTCATTTTACTTGCAAATTATGAGTATTTCCTCGTGTTAATAATTCGCCATGTCAAAACAAGCGGAACTTTCCTCCTTCTTTCGACGTGAAGAGAGGTAAGCAATTAATTATATATATATTTTTCCATCAAAGTTGCATTTTGTGGCTTTGAAGCGAAGTTTTAGTGCCGTTTCTAGAACACAGCATCAAGAAAACGTGGAAGAATACACTATGGCAGAGCAATCGACATTGACAAGATCGTTCTTCATCCACGACGCCTTTTACTTAGAAACATTTTGGCCGATGAGCAGTAAGGACAACAAGAATAGAGAGATCTGCATCAGTTAACTGGAGTAAGATGTCGAGCCGCTATCCATACACTGCCGGATAAAGCTGATTTGGCCTAATCATTGTCCAACATCTCAACAGCTCGCAACATGAGATGAAAGAATGAAGCAAAGGCTGCGTTATTTTCTCAAATGTATTCAATGTATTTTTTTCATTTACAAACCTGCGGGTATGGACTCAGGCTGCCAGTCAGTGTGTGATCCCCCCCCCGCTTTGAAAAATCCTAGCTATGCCTCTGGTGTAGGTCATAAAAAGAATTTTCCCTGACACCCAATTATTTCTGTTTAGTGGACCGAAAGCTACTGAATTCGAATCACAGACTTCCAATTTTATAAGTTTTTTTTAAATAGAACCATTAATAAATTTAGGGTCACATGGCCCTAAATTCTCCGCTATTTTTTCCTGCTTCACCATGACCCAATTCAAGATACTATGTCATGCATCATATGGTGGGCTTTCCCTGTTCATGCAAGGCATTGTGGGATACAAATTTGAAACAGGAGAGAAAAATGGAGGACGTGAATGTGCGAATGAAACATGAAAGACCGACTACAGTAACAGAAAGCAAGAAGAAAAGACGTTATGTTATATATGAAGGAAAGGAAACGCAGGACCAAATTAATAAATATCGGCACTCAGCGAGCACCTCGGTGTGATCAGCTGTTCGTTTAGCGACAGAATGATGGAAATGTCAGTGCACGCTCAAAGGTAAACCTGCGCATGCGCAGACGGAGTTCCTCTGTCTGCTTTACTGTGCGAAGTGAGCAATTTAATGCACATTATTTGCTTTAATCCCCTCAAATTAACCCTTTGATGCAAAACATATGCACACCCCTTCTAATGCACAATATGGGTCAAAAATGACCCGCATTCATTTTCCAGGTTATTTCATGCTGACTGAGTTTTTCTTTGCTCTATCTTTTGAAATCAATTTATTTTATGATTGAATATTCCAAGTATTCTTTAAATATCTTGTTTTCAGTGCTTAATTTGTGAAGTGGGAGGTCCCGGAACGCCAAATATTTTCAAATACATTTTCGTGAGAGCCATATATAAAAAGTGACGCTGAATACAACTAAAATGCATTTTTACGTATGACCAACAATTTGAGTGTAATATATTCTTTTTCATAATGAAGAGGCTCTTGACATGCCGTCTTCCTCCTGTCCCCCGCTGAATATTTTGACACAAACGTAGCTTGGCGTGTTTCGAAGTGCCGCTTTATTTCATTGTTTCATCGATGCAATCTTGTCATTGTATAGGCCTATTGGACACAAAGCAGAACCCTCTCACCCCACAAAGGCGAATTCCTCTGTCCAGTCCTGTTGAAATGTACGGTAGCCTACCAGTCACCTTTTTTTCCCTTTTCGTCATGTTCTTTGTCAAAAGGCTTTGCTTTGCGGACAGCTAACTGACTTTTTCATTAAATGGAGGTGTACTTCTTGATCTCAATGTGAGCTGATTAATCTGCGAGCCAGATGCGGTCACCAAAAGAGCCACATCTGGCTCCCGAGCCATTGCAGACCCCTGCGTTAAGGCAACAACTGGATCAACAATTAACAAATCAAACACAGGTTACAATATATTGATGGCCATAATAAAACACAGCAGAGTAAAGACTTAATCTTGCTTGTGTATCTGACTGAGATTATAAAGAAAGCAGTGGCAGCTGCTGGTTTTTAAAACAGGGGAAGCCCATTTTACGCATTCATCGTAAAACCTGTAGGCCGGATATCAAAGCATAGAAAGGTGTGCCCCATTAGCATAGTGAACTAGACAACCCTACCTAGTGGCAGAAAGTATTTTTGCTTGTACATTTCATGTTATAGTGTGGCTTGCCAGGCTAGTGCCTCATATCCTTAATCAAAAATATCAAACATCCAAAAATCACTGGCTATTCAACGAAGAGCCTTGAACATCATACATATGCAACACAGAGTCTTTAACACATCACCCAGCTGTGCAACACATCCTTGAACATCTTCTGCAACACAGTCTAGAAATTCATAACCAGGTAGGCTATGCAACACACAGAACCTTGAATATTATACCCAGGTATAACCTATAACACAGAGCCCACCATTCTCTTAACATTACTGAACAATATACACACTTCAGATTCATGAACATTATATGATGCACACTATTTATGCACAAATTCTGCCCTCCGCTCCTTTTCCAGAAAATGATCAGTGACCCTGTCATACCAGCTGGTTGTGCTTTCCAGAGACTTCACCAATTTCTGTTAGCAGCTAGCACTGCAAATCCCAATAAGGTTCAAGGTAGCCTACAACCAGATTGAACTACAAATGAAATAAACGAGTGAATTCACGAATGATCAAACTGATAGAATGGATGAAAGTTAACGGAGCACAAGGAGTAATATTTACATTTATTTTTTTAAAGCTTTTTTCACCTTTATTGGATAGCACAGTGCAGACAGGACAGGAAATGAACGGGAGAGAGAGATGGGGAGGGATCGGGAAATGACCTCAGGTCAGAATCGAACCCGGTTCCCCGGATTTATGGTATGGCGCCTTAGCCACCTGAGCCACGACGCCCCAATATTTACATTTATTTACAGAGTAATGTACAGAGACATCAATGAGAAGAACCGTTTATATGAAAAGAAATTCGGACAGCACTTTGGCACACGACTACACTTTCTCGACATCCGCTAGGGACTGACTGATCATGCTTCCGTGTTCCTCGCCGACGCCGAAGTACAGAGCCTGCCCTCCTCATGTCTTTCAAACACCACCTCCAATAACCCTTCATCAGCCTGGCTTCTTGCCCCTCCCACTGTCTTGTTTAGTCCCAGAGAAGCCCGGCTTCCCTGGAAGTGACGATTTTGTCGATTTTAACCAATAACAACTAGCCGAAATTGGCTTTTCAGAGCCGTCTCATAGACTGCAACAGATACCTGGCTGCCAGTCCATAGAGCCCATTGAAATAAGAAAGGTTACAGCCAGTGTTGCCAGATTGGGTGGTTTTAAGTGCATTTTGGCGGGTTTTGAACATATTTTGGCTGGAAAACGTCAGCAGTATCTGGCAACGCTGGTTACAGCCTGGCAGCAAAGGTGATTCTCGTAGCGAACTGCAAGTTCGTCAGACATCACTCAACTAAGTTACAGGATAGTTATGAACGTAAATACAATCTTGGGCATATATTATGTTATGCAAGTTATTGTTTTAATGAGAATTCAACGTCATAGATGCCGCAGTTTGGGGAGAGAATTTTAGGGGAAGCTCGGCTTCTCTTGTTGTCTCTGAGAAATCGCCCCTGAAAGAAAGTAAATAAATAAAACGGTCATGGCACTTGCACCCACAACGCAGCCCCGTAGACTGTAGAACGCATTTGAACAATAGACCTACCACGTGTCGACCGACCCGGCAGTGGCCCCGCTTGGCAAAAAATAAAATAATATCAGACATTATGATCTTAGAAAACACTTTAGTGACAAACAGTTACAGACCGTAATATGTCATGATATTCATCTCATCTCATTATCTCTAGCCGCTTTATCCTGTTCTACAGGGTCGCAGGCAAGCTGGAGCCTATCCCAGCTGACTACGGGCGAAAGGCGGGGTACACCCTGGACAAGTCGCCAGGTCATCACAGGGCTGACACATAGACACAGACAACCATTCACACTCACATTCACACCTACGCTCAATTTAGAGTCACCAGTTAACCTAACCTGCATGTCTTTGGACTGTGGGGGAAACCGGAGCACCCGGAGGAAACCCACGTGGACACGGGGAGAACATGCAAACTCCGCACAGAAAGGCCCTCGCCGGCCACGGGGCTCGAACCCAGGACCTTCTTGCTGTGAGGCGACAGCGCTAACCACTACACCACCGTGCCGCCCCTGTCGTGATATTATGTTATAAAATATTATTTTTTATTAGGCTATATATTAAATTATATATTACATTTATCTTCTAAAATAACAGACTGTACTCATATCACAACTGATTTATTTCACCATTGGAGATCAGATCACACAAGACATGAGTTAAATGACTCATTTTAAGGATTTAAGTAGGGTATTTAAAAGCATAGCCTAGGATTTCAAGCATATTTCAAGTTTAAAAGCAGTGCCAGCAAACATAAGTGCAATCAATTCAAGTAATAGTTAAGAAATAAAGGGTTTACAAAACAAGTTGGAGAATTCATTTTAAGGATTCAGGTTTTACTATATTCCAAGGATTCAAGTAGCAGCCAGAAGTGCAATCGATTCAAGTAATGGGTAAGTAATAACAGGTTTTTAAAAAGTGACGTGAACCATTTTTTCTTTTTCAAGTAACACGGTTAATTCTTTTCTTAAGTAATAACGAGTTGACATGTAACGTTTTTTTTTTTTTTTCAGGGCAGCGATCCACCTACACCCTTCACATAGTCAAGGATTTGTTATGTAACTGGGATTGTTCGCAGGTGGTCGGCAGGTTCAGGATGCACCGGCGCTTTGCCAGCTCATTGTAGCTCTCTCAGGTTCCTCCATCACGGGTGGGATCCTGCGCTGCCTGTGTAAAATGTCTGTATAGAGCAGGGTAACGTTTAGGATCCGGCTGTCCTGGGACTTTGAAAAATTTTAGTAAGCTTTCTTGTTTTGTTTTGTTTTGTTTTTTTGCCAATTTTTCCACAGCGCAAGCTAACGGCTACAAAAACCCCGGTGTTCTATTGAGCGGAAGTATACATGCCCTCCCCCTTCCCCTTTTGCATAGATTTTATGGATGTCATAGGAGAGAAATCAACAACAGATATCAAAATCAAAACCGAACACTAAACAAATTTTTTATTTACTTATTTATTTAATTTATTGTTTGATTTTTTTTCCCTTTGTGATGGTCACAGAGGTGATCTGATCCATTTAAATAGCTGCCGGAACACCGAATGAAATGAAAATAGCTGCCGGATCCAATGACGGAGGTTACGGATCTTGTTCCATCATGTTCCGGCTCAAATTAAGCCCTGCTTGTTTTTCATCTCATCTCATTATCTCTAGCCGCTTTAGCCTTCTACAGGGTCGCAGGCAAGCTGGAGCCTATCCCAGCTGACTACGGGCGAAAGGCGGGGTACACCCTGGACAAGTCGCCAGGTCATCACAGGGCTGACACATAGACACAGACAACCATTCACACTCACATTCACACCTACGGTCAATTTAGAGTCACCAGTTAACCTAACCTGCATGTCTTTGGACTGTGGGGGAAACCGGAGCACCCGGAGGAAACCCACGCGGACACGGGGAGAACATGCAAACTCCACACAGAAAGGCCCTCGCCGACCACGGGGCTCGAACCCGGACCTTCTTGCTGTGAGGCGACAGCGCTAACCACTACACCACCGTGCCGCCCCCTATTTTAAAAGTATATCATAGAAACACTCAGCCATACATGAAATAACCTGGAAAATGAATGCAGGTCGTTTTTGACCCATGTTGTGCATTAGAAGGGTAGTGATACAAAAAGGGTTTTTATTCAAAAAGTAAGAAAGGAAAAAATAAAATAAGGATGTATGATGATCAAAAACAAGTTAATTGAGGAATACCTTGAATACTGAATGATGGAATTAATTTATTGCAAAGATATAGAAGATAAAAACTCAGCCGGGTCACTTTTGACCCATGTTTTGCATCAAAGGGTTAAATAACTTCCCAGCCACACACACAATGGCCTGATATTTTGTGAGATATTACAGACATAAACATATCTCACAATGACCACATTTCAAAGGGAACTACATTTCACAGATTTTATGAAATTGAAAGGCCGTCTAGCTTTAATTTAACAAGGATGTATTTTGCTTTGGAAATAAAATAAAAAAATTAAAGCTTCCGACTATGGAAAGATAGAAAAACTTGTCACGCTGGGTTTTTTTTTTCTTGTTGAAATACAGGATTTATATCAGGCAAATGAGCAAATTTTTATGTGTTGCAAAAGTATAAAAGCTATAGCTGGGAAAAAAATTAATTACACAACATTTTTATAGATTTCCTGTATATTTCTTGTCACTTCCTGCCATTTTGTGTAATTACAGTCCTACAGATGTCCTCTTCCTGTCACTTCACTCACTATACTGTATCTATTCAGTTCCTGGTGGTCATTATGAGCTCTGATTTTCGAGATACTTTTTTGGACAAGCTAAAGTTTTGGAACAACACCGTGTGTCACTCCAGTTGACATGCAAGACATGCGTCCACGGGGACGGAATGTCAACACACACCAGTCAGCACTCCTTGAGGACAGCAAACAAAGCAGAACAAATCCAGGCAGTGATCTAAAGTCCACTTTATTTATTAATGCAAGACCAAAGGATTTACAATACACATATATAATATATGCGTGTGTGTATATGATCAGATCTATTTTTGAACTTTTCTTCTATTCTCTCTCATCATCCAGCATCCAGCAGATTGCCAGGCAGAAAGTGTTTACCTCGTCAGGTATTATGAGCCATCTGTCTTGCTATCCTCTATCTCGGCACGCACCACTCCTCCACCTCCACTCTTCTGCCCTCCTGTTTTACCGATGATTACAGAAAGCTGGCTGCAAATCCCTGGCTTTGGGGAAAGTGACAGGGAGTGCGTGGTGCAACAGTCTCATGGCATTTTGCAAACAAAAATGGCTGGATGAAAGGTTGGGAGGTCAGGAGTGATGATGCAGAATTAAAGGAGGATATCTTCATCACCTGACCTGATGCAAGGGTGGAAGTTTGCGTACCAAAGCTGTCTGGATGGTGGAATCACACTGAGGACTCAAAATTTCCAGGCAGTGGTATTTATAGGTACTTCCTATAACCAGGGACTTTGAATATGAGCAGTACTCACTAAGGTACTTATTTGTACTATTTCGATACTGCTTGGAAACATATATGTACCGTTTTGTCCCTAAAAAGGTTCACATAGTTACTGTGAGGTCCAATAATGAGCCCTAGGGGGTACATTAATGTAGATTGTACCTTGGGGGTCAGAAATGGACTCCTACTGTACAGTACTCCTATTTCTCACAGTGTGTTCCTAATGCTAGGTGATACAACAATAGTTGTGTGATAATCTGCATTTTCCCCCTCATACATTATGCCACTTGTCCAATGCCTGGTATTGTGACAGGTCCAAAGTGATATGGTTGTTTTTGGTCTAGGTGGCACGGTGGTGTAGTGGTTAGCACTGTCACCTCACAGCAAGAAGGTCCTGGGTTCGAGCCCAGCGGCCGGCGAGGGCCTTTCTGTGTGGAGTTTGCATGTTCTCCCCATGTCTGTGTGGGTTTTCTCTGGGTGCTCTGGTTTCCCCCACAGTCCAAAGATATGCAGGTTAGGTTAATTGGTGGCTCTAAATTGACCGTAGGTGTGAATAGTTGTCTGTCTCTGTGTCAGCCCTGCGATAACCTAGCGACTTGTCCATGGTGTACCCCACCTCTCGCCCATAGACAGCTGGGATAGGCTCCAGCTTGCCTGCGACCCTATAGAACAGGATAAGCGGCTACAGATGATGGATGAATGGATGCTTTTGGTCTAATCCAAGATTCACTGGATTTCCCATCCATCCTTCCATTATCCATACCACTTATCCATCAGAACTGCAGGAAAAGCTAGAGCCAATCCCAACTGACTTTGGCTGAGAGGTGGGGTAAACCCTGGACAGGCTATATTTGGCATTCCCAAATAATAAACAATTCCAAGCCAAGTACAATCACATTTATGTAAATAAGGATTAATCATGGTAATATCAAGTGCATTCTGAGCCAAAAGCTGCCTGGAGGTAGAAGTAAAAATAAAGCACATTGTTTAGTCAAGTCAAGTTTATTTGTATAGCACTTTTAATAACGGACATTGTCGCAAAGCAACTTTACAGAAAATTAAAGACTTTAAACATGAGCTAATTTTATCCCCAATAAATGTATTTATTTATCCCTAATGAGCAAGCCTGAGGTGATGGTGTTGAAGAAAAACTCCCTCAGACGAGACGAGGAAGAAACCTTGAGCGGAACCAGACTCAAAAGGGAGCTTGTGCTCATCTGGGTGATAACAGATAGCATGATTATAAATAACTCGCTTCTATAACTGTGTCCTATCTACAGTAGTCACAAAGTACAACTGTGTAACCAGGAAATTCATGATAGTTTTAACATGAAGTCTGTTTTGCTGAAGTTATCAACTGTTCATCAGTTGATGGTGACTTGAATGCAAAATTGTTCATGACAACTGCAGTCCTAAAGTTATCATTTGTGATTGTAGTCCTCAGCGATCATACGGTAGCAAAACTTTAAGTGTCCAGAGCCATCTTCCAAGTGTGATTTTGACTGTCCACATGGGGCCGTCCTCCACAGGAGTGATGAGATGAGACTCTAGCTAGAAGTAGGGCATCAGGATGGATCATGCAGGTCCAAAGAGCAGAAGAGGTCAGCATCACTGGTGTCTCAGGATTGACATGCAACTTGACAGAGAGGGACAGACAGAGACAGTGGGGGGAAAGAAAAACACAGGTTGTTAGGTATGTCCAGCGTCACCTTAAGAGTAAGAACAGTATACGTTTTGCACTGAGTGCAAGAAGGGACTCCGGCAAGACTAACTATGACAGCATAACTAAAAGGGGGAGCCAGAAGGTAGCACAGACATGAGGGGGCCCCGGGACATAAAGCAGCCAGCCACAACACCGTCAACAAACCCAAGTGAGCGAATGAGAGTGTGGGGCAACAGCATCCATACGTCCCAGTTTACCAAAACACTCTATGCCTGAGGACCCTCCAGATCTACTCCTTTACCTCATAAACACTATTAACCAAAGGCTTGACTAAACAGATATGTTTTCAGCCTAGACTTAAATGCTGAGACTGTGTCTGAGTCCCGAACATTACTTGGAAGGCTGTTCCATAACTGCGGGGCTTTGTAAGAAAAGGTTCTGCCCCCTGATGTAGCCTTGACTATATGAGGTACCAACAGATAGCCTGCA
The DNA here is from genome assembly GCF_027579695.1 of Neoarius graeffei. Lineage (NCBI taxonomy): Eukaryota > Metazoa > Chordata > Actinopteri > Siluriformes > Ariidae > Neoarius > Neoarius graeffei. Next base: position 59,749,539 of record NC_083588.1, read on the forward strand.
CCTTTTGATCCAAGTAGGCATGTTGGGCCATAAGGGACCAGAATTTCACTCAGGTACTGTGGTGCGAGACCATTCAGTGCTTTAAAGGTCAATAGTTTAACTAGAAGGGCACTTGGTAGAGTTCATACCTCCACCATGCTGCATATTATCAACAGCAAAATCAAATCACTTAAACCGAGGATAATACTAAAGCTTTCGACCAAATTTCATCCAAATCCATTCACTACTTTTTGAGTTATTTTGGGAACAGACGAACAAACGGAAGTGAAAACAAAACCTTGTCCAATAGAGTTGACGGAGGTCATTAATAACAGGAATGAACTCATAGCATGGATGAGTCCTTCATTAACAAATTAAACAGTGGAACTGTTGGTAAAATGGCTATGCTATTTTATTTTAAATAAAATATTTCAGGATATGATCTTATAGGAAAATAATTAATTTGGGTTGTAAACAATAACTCCAGCTTGCATCGGGCTACACCATGTTGTTGATCTTTTTCTGATAACATCACACCCTTGAGTATGTTATTCCTTACGCAAAAACACTCACCTGGTGTGTATTCAATATGAACTCAAATATTCCCCTGAGATATTTAAAGAATATTGGCTGGCACTGAGTGCTATATCAGATATATTCCATTCAGCTAGCATGATATTGAACGAGTCAAAGACGAGTAGCTGAATGGAATATATCTGATGGACCACGAAAAAAAGTCAGCCAATGGGCGACAGTGCTAACCACTACACCACGGTGCCGCCCTATTATTATTATTATTATTATTATTATACATACACATTCATTTTGGGTGTTCAGAACATCTTTCTCTTTCAAAATTCTCTCAATCTTCTGTATTTAACAAAGCAAACCTAGCGGCCATGTTTGTTTACAAATTGTCACAGTCGCTTGCTAGTGCAGAAGTTTTATGTCTCCAGTGAGTGACGTCATATTGTCTTGACAGCCATGCAATATCGTAAAACATATTCAATGCTGGGCGGCACGGTGGTGTAGTGGTTAGCGCTGTCGCCTCACGGCAAGAAGGTCCGGGTTCGAGCCCCGTGGCCGGCGAGGGCCTCTCTGTTTGGAGTTTGCATGTTCTCCCCGTGTCCGTGTGGGTTTCCTCCAAAGACATGCAGGTTAGGTTAACTGGTGACTCTAAATTGAGCGTAGGTGTGAATGTGAGTGTGAATGGTTGTCTGTGTCTATGTGTCAGCCCTGTGATGACCTGGCGACTTGTCCAGGGTGTACCCCGCCTTTCGCCCGTAGTCAGCTGGGATAGGCTCCAGCTTGCCTGCGACCCTGTAGGACAGGATAAAGCGGCTAGAGATAATGAGATGAGATGAGATATTCAACGCCCATTCTCCATTGGGTAGAGCGACGTAATACACGTAGGATAAGCGATATGCTAACAATATTGCATGCTATCGAATCAAATGAATGAAACCTGCTAGAAGGGATAGAACGCATGCTTTTATTCCATCGAAAGAGTGTCCTGTATGTAAATGATCAGCAATAACATGGCCAATTAGCTGCTATGACTATTTTCACACTTGTCTGTGTTTAAGTAACAGGAATTTAAATGTACTGTCTGTCTGACTCTCCCTCACTTTCTACACTCTTAATTACAATCGCTTCACTCGTCGCTGCTCAATCAAATCACGCCGAGGCCGAAAGTCGAAATACTGATGGAGCGATGTGGTTTTAGTGCAGTCTCTGAGGAGGACTAACCCTGAACATCTCTCTCTCTCGCTCTCTCTCTCACTCTGTCTTTCAGACTGTCTCCTAATTTCACTTCATCCTGATACTTCCTCTCCTCACAAATCCCTGAAGTCTGACTCTCTTCAATTTCTATTTTCTTCCTTCTGACATCACACACACACACACACACACACACACACACACACACACACACACACACACACACACACACACTTTCCCTTAATTCCTTCATATAATTTCCGTTTGTCCTCCTTGTCTCATCTCGTGCCACCACTTCTCTGATCCCCTGCTGTTTGCCGAGGGACGTTTATCATTGACACTCACAACATCTTTTCTGCATGCCATCGATCGCTTTATTGAAACAAGCCTCATTTGCAGTCACCTTCCGCTTTAGCTCTTTCTTTTCATTCTCTCTTTTTCCTTTCATTTGTTTACTCTGACAGAAGGATCGTGGCCTCTGCAGTTTGCCCATGTCCCATAATCCTTTGCTTCAGCCGATCCTGGCATTTTTAGGCCACTAGATGATGTTGATATGGATTATTCTGACTGACACAATAGATGAAGCTAAAACATGGAGGTCAAGTGGATTGTTTTAAGAGCACGGATTGAGTTTTAAAGATCACATGACATTTCTTTATTCTGGGTCTATATTCAGGACAATAGGTCCATCCACTGACACATCAGGAGTGTTCGGCGGATCTGGCTGCTGGATCAACATGAAATAAGGAAGGAATAAAACACCTGAGGGCATGCGGTTATAGGAAAACAACAAAGGGGCGGTATGAATTTGACAAGTAAAGAGGCATCCTGCTTTTTATCCATTTCTAGATATCTTTAATGTTGTGGAACAGCCACAAAAAAAGGTTATTGCTATCACTTAGATTATAGCAGTTATAAACAGTCAATCCCTCACCAGCTCTCTTTTTTCTCATATATATATATATATATATATATATATATATATATATATATATATATATATATATACTGAAAAAAAGAGAAACACAAAGAACCACAGACTTTCCCATGGTGGAAAATCTGTAAGTTGCTGACACTGGTGACGCCTCCAAATATCTCCAGCCTTCACCATATCAAGGATTCACATTCACTGGATATGAGCAATCGCACACTCTGATTGGCTACTCTACTACTAGGATATCAGCTCATATACCGTGAGTAGAGAAAAACAAAATGGCGGAGTGTGTTGCTGAACCGACTGAGGATGAAATAAAAACTCTACTCGAAAACAAAATAAAAAAGCAGCAAAATATGGAATAAAAGTATTTGATGGAAGAATGTATCTTTGTTTATTTTTCAAGAGTTATTATTATTATTATTATTATTATTATTGCATTTCTCACAAATTGCTCGTGTAATTTCGCCGGTTTGTTTACATTATTCACATTTCTCTCCTGTTTCAAATTCGTATCCCACAATGCCTTGCGTGAACAGGGGAAGCCCACCACGTGATGCATGGTGTAGTATCTTGAATTGGGTCATGGTGAAGCAGGAAAAAAATAGCGGAGAATTCAGAGCCAAGTGGCCCTAAACTCATTAATTGTTCTATTAAAAAAACTAATAAAATTGGAAGTCTGTGATTCGAATTAAGTAGCTTTCAGTCCACTAAACAAAAATAATTGGGTGTCTGGAAAATTCTTTTTATGACCTACACTTGAAAAATCTGAAAGGCCGTCTAGCTTTATTTATTTCTGAAACTACAAGTCTCACATATTCCAAATGAATGATTTTGGTAGAAAGTAATATGAAGAGTTTGGTTCCAAATATATCCAGTTCCATTGTTTTGAGAAAAATCACTTTCTCTGATTACGGGGAAGTGATAAAAGGAAAACCACTGTATCCTGTTTTAAAATTATTGACTAACTCCTTAATGATAATAAATTTCAAAAATGAAATCCAGAACTAATTAACAGCTGTTAACCGAACCAAGTAATTATTTTTTTGTCAAGTGGCTACATATCCACCATCACATGTGAAAACCATCACAGGCCACAATACAAAGACCAGAGTCGTTGAGGGGACAGTGGAGAGGGCGAATGAGTTGAATGACTTTTTCAATCGGTTCAACCAGCCCACGTCCCCCCCACCCTCTCCCTCACTGCAGCCATCTCTCCTTCTTCCCTCAACACACCTCCCCCTAGTCATCACAGTAGCCCCCTCCTCCCCCACCTCAACACAGACTCCTCCATGCATTACTTCAGACCAGGTCAGAGGTCAACTGAGGAAGCTTCACCCCAGGAAAGCAGCAGGCCCGGACAAGGCGTGTCCCCGACTACTGAAGACATGCGCTGTTGAACTGGGTGAACCACTCCAACGCATCTTCAACCTCAGCCTGCAGCTGGGGAGAGTGCCAACCCTCTGGAAGACATCATGTATCGTTCCAGTTCCCAAAAAGAATCGGCCCAGTGAGCTGAATGACTTCCGACCGGTGGCACTCACTTCACATCTGATGAAGACGTTGGAGCGGCTCTTCCTCAGCCTCCTCAGACCCCAGGTACAATATGCCCAGGACTGTCTGCAGTTTGCAGTGTTGTGCATGAACGCGTTCAAAAGAACGCGTTCACTGAACATGCTCATTTTTCCATGAACTTTGAACTGAACGCAACAACTTTGTAATGAAAGAACTTGAACGTGAATTCGTTCAAATTATGCGACATGAACGACAAACATGAAGATGAACGAAACATGAAACCTGATGATTTGAGTGGCACGTCTACCTGCAAGATATTTTACGTTCTACTACTTCACTGTCAGTCTGATGTTGTTGTCACTCACTGCCCTGAGGTGCCGCGTGTGTGCAATGCATCATGGATAACGTAGTGTGAAGCCGGAGATAGTGGATGGCTCTATGATTTGGCTCCATACTACGTTACCCATGATGCAGCAGAGGAGAGTAGGCGTAACCCAGCGTTCCCTAGCTACAGGCAGCAGACAGCGCGCACACCACAGCCGGCGCACACTCACAGCAACATGGCCAGTGAAAGTTCAAGTAGCGGCACGGAGAACACAGATGAGTACAATGCCAAATAATTTTAGAAATGTGATTGTTGTGTGCATACACAGATGTGTACTGAAGAATGAGGCTATCTGAAGTTTTCCTGTTTTGTATTTTGAGAAATAAAAAGCCCTTGAGCATGCATCCCTCTGTCTGATCAATATGGTTGATATGGTCAATGCTGTTGATATGGATCTTAAAATAGCACTCCTTCAGTGTATATACATATTGGCAGTCATCTTTTTAGAAACACACACATTTATGAGGAAGTCTAGTTGTCATTTATTAGAAGTTACTGTTAGTTGAAACTGAAAGCATTTGTTTGAAGTCACGTGTAACGTTTTGGTAGCAGTGGTTGAGTCAGTGAAGAAATCAAAATATTTTGTCCTTTTTTCCATATATAGTATGTACAATAACTTCCATTTTGTGTGATAAAATATAATATCTATAATATGTGAGTAGTTTTGAGCTAGAATGTAGCATATGATTTTAGTCTTTATTTTCATATCCCACCTAAAAGTAAAATGAACTGAACTTTGAACTCGTTCAGAATTAAAACTGTGAACTATGAACGTGAACAGTTCACTTTTAACATGTTTGAACTGAACTTGAACTAGTTCAAAAAAAGTGTGAACTTGCACAACACTGGCAGTTTGCATACCGGGCAGGTGTCGGTGTGGAAGATGCCATCCTCTACCTGCTACACCGAGCCCACTCGCATCTGGATAAGGGAAATGGCACAGTGAGGATCCTCTTCTTGGACTTCTTGAGTGCCTTCAACACCATCCAGCCCCTATTGCTTCAGGACAAACTGAACAGGATGCGAGTGGACCCCTGCCTGGTCACCTGGATCTCCAGCTACCTCACTGACAGGCTGCAGTACATCAGGCTGAAGGACATCACGTCTGACACTGTGATTAGCAGCACCGGAGCACCCCAGGGCACGGTGCTGGCCCCTCTTCTCTTCACCCTGTACACCGCGGACTTCTGCTACAACTCGGAGCTGTGTCACATTCAGAAGTTTGCCGATGACACAGCCATCGTTGGGTGTATCAGTGATGACAGAGAAGAGGAGTATAGGAGCCTGGTGATGGACTTTGCTGTGTGGTGCAACAGGAACTATCTGCAGCTTAACACCTCGAAGACCAAGGAGCTGGTCATTGACTTTTGGAGGTTCAGACCAAGGTCACGACCAGTTCTGATCGAGGGAGTCAAGGTGGAGGCTGTGGATTCCTACAAGTACCTCAGGCTGTGGCTGGACAGCAAGCTGGACTTGCAACACCAAACACTTATACAGGAAGGGACAGAGCAGGCTGTACTTCCTTAGGAGGCTGCGGTCCTTTAACATCTGCAGGAAACTCCTGTGGATGTTCTATCAGTCTGTGGTCGCCAGTGTCCTATTTTACACTGTGGTGTGCTGGGGGGGGGCAGCACATCCAAGAAGGACACATCCAGGCTGGACAAACTGATCAGGCGGGCCGGCTCTGTGGTCGGCATGAAGCTGGACTCTCTGGTGATGGTGTCAGAGAAGAGGTCTATGGACAAACTATTGAACATCATGGACGATGCCAGTCACCCTCTGCACACCGTCATCAGCAACCAGAGGAGCCTGTTCAGTGACAGAATGCTCCTTCCCAAGTGCAGGACAAACAGACTCAAAAACTCCTTTGTCCCTCACGCCATCAGACTGTACAACTCCTCTCTGGGGGGGGAGGAGGGGGAACAGGAGGACAGAGGATGGGAAGGAGCAGTAGCCTAGCCTAACAATAAGCAATACCGGACAATGTGCAATATAAAGTGCAATATCTCTCCTGCCGCCGCCCCCCTTTTTCTTTCCCCCCTCCTTCCCCCCTTCACCATATCTTATTCTTTTTAGATTTGTATATGTAAATAATTTATTTTAATTTATCTAGAAGTTTTCTCTATTTATTTTCTCTGTTTATCTGTAATGATACTGCTGGAATCTTAATTTCCCTGAGGGAACCCGCCCAAAGGGATCAATAAAGTTTTATCTAATCTATCTAATCTAATCTAATATCCACACCATGGCATTTCCCCCCAAAATGCTACATATCCCTTTCTATTTAAAGTGCATTTAACCATTTTCTTTCATGACAGATTATTTTATAGATTTTATTTTTTTCGATTATTTTATCGAAATTATTCATAATTCAGCGTGAAATTGTCCAATAAATGCGAGAAGTGACGAAGCGAGCTCCTACTTAATGGGCACAGCCATCTTAGAAGACTTCACACCAATGGCGGCCTCTGATTGGCCAAATGGATATATCTGGTTTTGAGAAAAATCGGTGATGGCGCTTGTTGCGTTTTGGAATGAAAGGCCGTAACGCAGTGTGTATATCAATGACAGATATTGCATTTTGGTGAAAACTGAATATGGTATGAGTAAGATATGATAATTGCTGATGGCTTGGTGGCAGGAGTTTCAATTTTTCAAATTTGGCGTTTATCGCATTTTGGAACCAAACTCTTCATATGCTAAGACATGCAACAAAGAACTGGGCTTGCCTGTGTAACAGTTAAAAAACAGCAGGCAATCAAAAATGGTTGAAATGCTAAAATGTCACAATTATTTTTTTTTTTTTGTAAAATACTCTGACTTCCACCTCTAATTTTTCAGCTGAGTGCAGGTAAACTCTTAACAAATGATTGAACAGATATTTAGATATTTAGGATTGAATCTAAAATATCAAATGTTTTTGTTTTTTAGCAGTTTTTGTTTATGACATGATTCCATATCTGTTCCATATGTTATTTCAGATAACACATCAAAATACAGAAATACTTATGAAAGTAGGTGTGTCCAAACTTTTGACTGGTACTCATCTCATCTCATTATCTGTAGCCGCTTTATCCTGTCCTACAGGGTCGCAGGCAAGCTGGAGCCTATCCCAGCTGACTACGGGCGAAAGGCGGGGTACACCCTGGACAAGTCGCCAGGTCATCACAGGGCTGACACATAGACACAGACAACCATTCACACTCACATTCACACCTACGCTCAATTTAGAGTCACCAGTTAACCTAACCTGCATGTCTTTGGACTGTGGGGGAAACCGGAGCACCCGGAGGAAACCCACACGGACAGAACATACAAACTCTGCACAGAAAGGCCCTCGTCGGCCACGGGGCTCGAACCCGGACCTTCTTGCTCTTGAGGCGACAGCGCTAACCACTACACCACCGTGCCGCCCCATGGTTAGTCACAATATTTATTATTACTCACTGCTGCGTCTTCCCACGCCTGCTTCACCTCAGGAAGCTTTGATGGGAACCTGTTGTTGCTGTAAATGGTTTTTCATTACTTCGTGCTCAAGTAGATCCATTTCCTCTGCAGAGAAGCATTCTTTCCTCCAACCCGGAATCTGTTTTTATAATATAATAGTAATCCGCCACGGTGGTGTTTAAAGGGAATGGGAGTTGGCACTCTGATCGGTTTATTGCATGTTACACCCAAAACACGCCCAGGATTAATTAAGCAGTGGCGATGTGACCATATTTTCCACTATTAAACTAGCAAAAGTGGATTGGGACATGCCCTAAATGCACTTCAGACCGATTGTTAAAACAGGGCCCGATGTTTCAAACGCTGAGATCGACCTAAATTAAAATGGCAGAATTACCAGAGCCAGCAGCAAGCAGCAAATCATTTGTTGCCTTCAAATGGGTAGATTCAGTGCTGTGAAATGCCTGAAAGCCTGATTAAAAGACTTCTAATATATTATTTGTGTTCAGGAATGGCACAAGCTTGGAATAGGCAATGATAATTTTGAAACAGGTCGGATGTTACTGCAATCCCTGGGATCAAGCTTTTTTTTTTTTTTAAAGGTGTTGAACAATAGCATCTTTAAAACATGGAGGAACTCTGCTAGCAACCAGGAAGAAATTAATAATAGATAAAACACTATCCTGCAGGACCTCCAGTCAGTGCTTTTTACAAAAGTTTTGAGCGGATTATATCAAGGAAAGATGTAGTAGGTTCAGTACAACAGACTATATCAGTTAGGCTGGAGAGGGGGATAGGTTCAAAGCAATTAAAAGTATCTGTGCAGCCTGATGGACAGAAAAGTTCATCACAGTGCTGGCAAAATAAAACTGAAAGTTATAACAAATAAAATCATTTCAAAAACTCTGACATGATTCAACAGATGCTTCGGGGCCATGAGTCACTCAAGTGTTGATGATGGAGTTAATTATATTAAACTAATTGTTTTTAGTCTGTGAGATGTTTTGTGAGATGATTTCTGAAAAAAAATTGTCCTTACGGACCTAACAGCTTCTTGAAATTTAGAAATTGAAATTTTATTATGAAAATGTCATAAGATACTTGCAGCTGTTTTTTTTTTTTTTTTTGCCAAAACGAATTGTTTTGAAGGCGGCATGGTGGTGTAGTGGTTAGCGCTGTCGCCTCATAGCAAGAAGGTCCGGGTTCGAGCCCCGTGGCTGGCAAGGACCTTTCTGTGCGGAGTTTGCATGTTCTCCCCGTGTCCGCGTGGGTTTCCTCCTGGTCCTCCGGTTTCCCCCACAGTCCAAAGACATGCAGGTTAGGTTAACTGGTGACTCTAAATTGAGCGTAGGTGTGAATGTGAGTGTGAATGGTTGTCTGTGTCTATGTGTCAGCCCTGTGATGACCTGGCGACTTGTCCAGGGTGTACCCCGCCTTTCGCCCGTAGTCAGCTGGGATAGGCTCCAGCTCGCCTGCGACCCTGTAGAAGGATAAAGCGGCTACAGATAATGAGATGAGATGTGCTTTCAGTGCACAGAGTAAATGAAAGACAAGCTTTCATTGAGGTGTCATTTTTTTCCCTCCCCACTTTGTAGCGCAAATGTTCCGAGTTTGGAAATTACATAAATACAAACTCTGACTTTCCTGAGGTGTTGGGTTTTTTGTTTGTTTGTTTGTTTGTTTGTTTTGTTTTTATTTAAGGAAATTTTCAGCCATCCTTCATACTCTACAACCTCTGGTTCCCGAGAACCAACTATTTCAAGCTGACCACAACACCCCTTCCTCCTTCTGGGAGTAAAATGAAGACTTTGGGGTCTCTGGAGTAATCCCTGAGCTCTGGAACACCACCATCAACCAACACATTTCTATGGAACTAAAATTGCTTCAGTGACACAAATTTGCAGAGATGCAAATTAACATGAGTGTCACTAACAGGACTATTTATTAGCACAACCCCAAATCCGAAATGTTTATTTTCTCTAAAAAAAAAGAAAGCAAATTGACTTGGACTTTTATTTTATTACAGACATTACAAACCCAAGCTATTTAACAGTTATTCCATGAAATTGGAATGGTGGCACGGTGGTGTAGTGGTTAGCACTGTTACCTCACAGCAAGAAGGTTCTGGGTTCGAGCCCAGTACCCAATGGGGGCCTTTCTGTGTGGAGTTTGCATGTTCTCCCTGTGTCTGCGTGGGTTTCCTCCAGGTGCTCCGGTTTCCCCCACAGTCCAAAGACATGCAGGTTAGGTTAATTGGTGGCTCTAAATTGACCGTAGGTGTGAAAGTGAGGTGGGGTTTACATTAGACCGTATCAGCGGATCATCAGATTAACGTTTTTAAAACGATTAGCGTGCACACAGCAACACCAATACACGGATACGCTCGGCTCCGCAGGCATCCTGCGCTCCAAATCACTCCGCCCTGAACAGCGAGTGCCCTCTGGAGGGTGCGCACTCCGGCCTTGCGCAGCTCACAGAGCGTGCGAGTGGAGCGCACGAGCTGTGATTCGGGACTGAGCCGCTGTGTGTGTGATCCCAGCGCAGATCACTTACCACTTGCAAGTGGAAGGATGGCAAGCCTAAAGACAATCATAACTACACAATGGGCAGTATTTGCATCAGTATTTTCATACTTTTATACTCTTTAATGAAAGGTGATACAAGGCGGAAGTCCGCGCCGTTTTTCAGCAGTCGCGTCACATGACCAATGCCAGCGAATCAGGAAGGTGGATGTCACAGTGACGTTGTCCAATGACGACGCCAGCTAGAGCTCAGCACAGCGTATCCGCGTATTCTCAATGTTTACACAGCACCGGACCAGACACGATCTGGATTGAATACGTGGACCCTGGCGGATTCCCGTTTCCCGGCGTTTCCAGGCAGTTTAATGTAAACGGACAGTGCATCTGCGAAGAAAACGAGACAGATACGGTCTAATGTAAACTTGGCCTGAGTGTGAATGGTTGTTTGTCTCTATGTGTTAGTCCTGTGATGATCTGGTGACTTGTCCAGGGTGTACCCCGCCTCTCGCCCATAGTCAACTGGGATAGGCTCCAGCTTGCCCTACATAGGATAAGCGGTTACGTTTACATAAATTTGTATCACAATTTATCATTGCACGATATATCATAACATGCCTATTGACTTGACTCAAAAGACCAATCTGTTTGGTCAATGTTATAAATTCAACCATCTAATGCACCATTATACTGCATTGTCACATGATGTCAGAAATGGTGTCGTCTGATGTTCCATGGGTGAATTAACAGCAATGTGACCAATTAATAAATGTTTCCTGTGTAGCAAAAATGACTGCAGGAGTCGTCAAACATTTAAGATTTGACCTGTCCCTGTTTTAACGGTAGAGGGGAAAAGAAAAAAGAAAAAAAAGGGATGGAAACAATATGACAGACTCCAGATCACAGTGACCATGATCAGGATAAAGCACTTACTGAAGATGAATGAAAAAAAAATCTTTCTTTTGAGTTTTAAATTTCACTGCCTGGAATGATTGATCCACGAGCATGTAACATTATAAATATGGACACACGCATACAGAGAGAGAGAGAGAGAGAGAGAGAGAGAGATTTTTTTCCTCTGTCATTGATTCCTGAGTCAAGGTGTTATACACCAGGACTCAAGGGAAAAGACTGGACCTGACTCCTCCATCTCTTTTCCATTTCTATTCTGTCCTCTAGTCCTCCAAAATGCCATATCACAGAGGGAGAAAGAGCAAGCGAGAGGAAGAAAGAGAGAAAAAAGACACGTCCAGGTTTTGTTCCTCAAGATCAATTGTACAAACTTTTTCATGAGCACTTGCCATCCGCCTCGACAGGCTCTGAACCAAGCGATCAATGCTCCTGTAGGTGTGTGTGTGTGTGTGTGTGTGTGTGTGTGTGCAATCATAGAGATGGGAGGGAGCAGATGACATGACGAGGAAGAGCAGGAGCAGAGGGCATGAGGGAGGAGGTGTAGCAGTGGCTAGAGCAGATAAGAAATTCAGCACATCAGATAGGCCTACCGTAAATGTCAGCTGCCTGAAGAATGTCTCTCTTTCTTTCTCAGTTGTCAAATGTAAAGCGAGAGCTCGTCTCTCAGCCTCTTTCTCTTGACCAACAATGGGGACGATGTTTTATCTCTCAGTCATTCGTAATATCAAATGAGTCTTTATATAAAGAATAATGGTCTTTTTGTTGTTATGTACTGTATATAGTGCATGCCTGTATATAAGGAAGTTCATTTGACAGTAAGAGTAACCCCAGAGGTCTAGTTGATGATCTAAAATTTGAGATTTGAATTTTCAACCTTCCAATCACTAGCCCATAGCTTCAACCACTCAGTCAGGTGACAAATTAAAGGAAAAACCAACATAAAGTGTGTTAGAAAGGTCTCAGTCCACCACGGCCCATCAGGACGTCTTCAGTGTGCCTTGGCATTATATCTACAACTGTCTGGAAATGCACTGGGTAGAAGAATACCATTCTTCCAAATTGGTGTTTTGACAATAGTGGTGGAGAGTACTAACTAACACGTCACTCCAAAATCTTCCATAGGTGTTGAGTTGGGTTCAGACCTGGTGACTGTAAACTGTGGTGGTTTGAAGTTTTTCAGTCAGCAGATCTCATCTCATCTCATCTCATCTCATTATCTGTAGCCGCTTTATCCTGTTCTACAGGGTCGCAGGCAAGCTGGAGCCTATCCCAGCTGACTACAGGCGAAAGGCGGGGTACACCCTGGACAAGTCGCCAGGTCATCACAGGGCTGACACATAGACACAGACAACCATTCACACTCACATTCACACCTACGCTCAATTTAGAGTCACCAGTTAACCTAACCTGCATGTCTTTGGACAGTGGGGGAAACCGGAGCACCTGGAGGAAACCCACGTAGACACGGGGAGAACATGCAAACTCCGCACAGAAAGGCCCTCGCCAGCCACGGGGCTCGAACCCGGACCTTCTTGCTATGAGGCGACAGCACTAACCACTACACCACCCCAGTCAGCAGATATTAACTCAATTGAATACCAATGGGAGATTTTGGATCAGCATGTTAGACAGTGATCTTATGTTGATGTTGTTGTTTTTCCTTTAAAGTGTCATCTGTCTGGATATCATCACATATGCTGGTCAAAGAAGTACACTATATGGCCAAAATACCATGACCATCACAGCCATGTAAAGAAGCTATCATAAGCCTTTATTTTTCACACAATGACAAATAAAGCACAGACAGTGAAATTCACACTTCTGCATTTAACCCATCTGAAGTAATAAACACACACACATGCACACCCAGAGCAGTGGGCAGCTATGTTACAGCACCCAGGGAGCAGTTGGGAGTTAGGTGCCTTGCTCAAGGGTGCTTCAGTCCAACCTCAGGCTATGGCCACCCCATGTTAACCTAACCACATGTCTTTGAACTGTGGAGGAAAACATGCAAACTCCACATAGAAAGGCCCCTGCCAGCTGGTGGACTCAAACCCAGAACCTTCTTACTGTGAGGCAACAGTGCTAACCACTACACCACCGTGCCACCCCAAGAGGTAGTAAGTCTCTCCATTGTGGAATTGAACCCTGATCTTCCCCATGACAAGCAGAGCTACTGTCCACTATACTAATAAGGAGATTACAGTTTGTGGCCTACAAACTGTTGCCACAAATTTGGAAGTGCACAATTTTCTAGAATTGCATTAAGATTGCTGTTGCATTATTTCCCTTTGTTTGAACTAACTGGTCCAAACCTGCTCCAGCATGGCAATACCCCTATACATAAAGCGAAGTCCATGAAGACAATCCATCTAATGCTAGATTGGAAGAACTTGAGTGGCCTGCACAGAGCCCTGACCTCAACCCCACTGAACATCTGTGAGATGAATTGGAATGATGGCTGCACACTCTGCCTCCTCATCCAACATCATGGATGACCTCTTGTACTCTTGTGTTCAATGAACACAAATCTCCACAGGCACTCTCCAAAATCTAGTGGAAAGCCTTCCCAGAAGAGTAGAGGCTGTTATAGTAGCAAAAAGGGGAGAAATCGATATTGATGCCCATGGTTTTGTAATAGGATGTTCGATATTCCAGTATGAACAGACTTTTAATCATAGAGTGTATTTTCATTCATTCAGTAAATACTTTATCTTGGTCAAGATTGCGCTGGTTAAAGAAGTAAATGACAGTGTAAATTACAAACATCTCATCAGAGCTGAATCTCTTTGTTTTTGACACTAATAAATCACAATATTCTTCTCGATAGAGTAAGAGAAATGTTGGGGTTAAAGGAACAGTTCCTTCCTGAAAAGTTTGGTGTTCCACAAGGCTCTGTTCAAGGCCACTGCTTTTTTTCCCTTCTAACACTGGGTACAATTAACTTGGTTTTAGCTTTCACTGCTCTGCTGATGACACATTGCTTATATGTAGATGCCAGACACCAGCTTGATAAAATTGACAAATTACTTCTCCCCTATCAATCAAAGTGGCATTAGCCAATCGTGGGTGAGCTCTTCTATGCAGAAGAGGGAATTTGGCGCATTCCTCTGAGTGTTCAACTGCCCTGTAGTGTGACAAGTGTAGCAGTTTAACAAGCCTTCACAAGTCTTGGAGGAAGCATGTGCTACACTTTACTCTCCCTGGTAGCTGTCATGTGAAAGGGGAGTCCGAGTGAGAATTGGCAAAATGACCAAATTGGGAGAATATATGGAAAAATCAAGAAAAAAAAGTTAGAAGAAAAACAGTTTGATGTATTTTTTATGTGTCAATATGCGAAGTCCAGTTAATTAGAATGCAACAGCCAGAGTCACTGCTACAAACTGGAAGTGTGACCATATTATCCCTGTTTTTTGTTTTGTTTTCACATTACATTAGCTCCTAGTGAAATTTTTCACTGAGTCTAAAATATAAGTCAAAGTCCCTCCCATGCCAGAACCTGGTCTTCCCAGACAGTCTCCCATCCTAGTACTAACCAGGCCCTTAAGGTGCATTGGGCAGCACTGACCTCCGTGTCTATAGCCCTTGGTCTCTTGCCTATTACTTAGCTAGGGCTACAGTGGGGGGCTGGTCCTCTGGTAACCGTGAGAGTTTGACTCTCTACTCACATTTGTATTGCAGCATGCCTCGCCAGATGGCAGTAGGTACCATTTTTATTGTATGACCCAACTATGAGTAGAACTCAGTTGAGAGACACTAGACACTAGTCCAATGGTATAAAATATAAGTCTAAAGTCCTTCCTGCACCATGCCCTGGTCTTCCTAGGTAGTCTCCCATCCCAGTACTAACCAGGCAGTTAAGGCGCATTGGGCGCCGCCAATCTCAGTTTCTGTAGCCCTTGGCCTCTCGCCTATACATCTTGGGTTACAGTGGGGGTGTCGGTTCTCTGGTAACTGTGAGAGTTTGACTCCCCACTCTCATCTGTATTGCAGTGTGCCTTGCCAGACAGCAGTGGGTACCATTTTTATGATGGTCTTTGGTATGACCCGACTGCGAGTAGAACTCGGTTGAGAGGCAATAACCACTAGGTCAATGGTATAAAATGTGAATACTAACCTATAAAGCACTGAATAGTGTTGCTTCACAGTACATAAAACAGACACATGCATCACACAATGAAACTGAAAATATCTTCTAGTGGAACACATCAGTTCACATCAGTTCTCGGTGTCCCAAGTCAGATTTTGACACATTTGCTAATTGGTACAGCTCTGTATTTGAAGCAATTATCAGCAGTGACATGAGCTTGTTGAGTCCGCTGTGGCATGCCCTCTATTGTCACTGAACCACTTGCTTCTAATTCCTCAAAGTGACATTAAATAGCTTCTTCCACTCTGGAACAGCAGCTCTTTATCAAGCTGGAAGCTGCTGATTAGTAATCCATAGTTGTACAAGATGCTCATCACGCGTTCCATCAGCTGGGTGTTAAACGGCTCCCTGTGCTCTCTGCAAAGGTCAGGTGGGTTCTCTGGAGCCACCGATTCAATCTGCTCCCACCAATTTACTAAACTCACTCCTCATTAAGTGGTTTATCTCCTAAACGATGTCCCCAGTGTGTCTTTGTTCATATCTGAGAGGTTTCGCTTTTTCTCTTTTAATTGTTTTCGCCATGCAGCCACGACACATTACAAAAACTTTTACCACTTGATCAATCCATACATAATACTAATATCCTGTTTTTCAATTCCAGTTGAAGGATTAAAGCTAGATTATGATTTAGGGGTAATTCCTTTGGCTGATCTGATGTCACATCAAATGTTTTTGTGAAATACTCAGTGTTGGCTAATCTCAATCCTTTGCCACAAAGCAGACATTAAAAAGGTCTGGTCAACAACATGCAGTCAGCTTGTTTTGAGCAGTTTTAGATGCAACTATTTTATAACATTCTATAAAATTTGGCAGCTAGACTACATCTCAAAACCCACACAAAATATTGGAACCAAAACTAGCGCAAAAAGTTGGAAAACACATTCTTTTTCCTTTGCATGGGAAACAAGGTCACCATGGTGCACACACATTTTGATGTATGGACACTATCCTCTCCATAGTTCCTGTTTCCTTCTCCCAATCTTTGCAGTATGTCCACAATACAAATGGTTTTGTACATCATTGGCTCGCTGTCTGCACTTACACAGTGCCTTTGGGACCAACCAGGGACCAAAAGGTTGCTGGTTTGATCCCCTGGACCAGCAAGACTGGCTGAAGTGCCTTTAAGTAAGGCACCTAACTCCCCAACTGCTCTGGCAAGAGTGAGGGTTTACCTTGTGTCTGATTAATCAAAGAAAACTGATGGAGTGATTATTAGTTCAGGTGGTATCTGGCCAAAACTAACTAACTATAAATCAAGATCATAGTGGACACTATTAAATTTACTCAATTTGACAACCCTGTAATTAACATTTTGAGGTTTGGCACTTCTCATACATACTCATCTCATCTCGTTATCTGTAGCCGCTTTATCCTGTTCTACAGGGTCGCAGGCGAGCTGGAGCCTATCCCAGCTGACTACAGGCGAAAGGCGGGGTACACCCTAGACAAGTCGCCAAGTCATCACAGGGCTGACACATAAACACAACCATTCACACTCACATTCACACCTACGGTCAATTTAGAGTCACCAGTTAACCTAACCTACATGTCTTTGGACTGTGGGGGAAACCGGAGCACCCGGAGGAAACCCACGTGGACACGGGGAGAACATGCAAACTCCGCACAGAAAGGCCCTCGCCGGCCACGGGGCTCGAACCCGGACCTTCTTGCTGTGAGGCGACAGTGCTAACCACTACACCACAGTGCCGCCCCTCATACATTATAAATATGTATAAATATGTGGTGTGCTGCAAGTATCCCATTAGATTGAAAAAGATTTCTGCCTTTTCTTATTCTATTAGAGTTTGATAATCAAGTTTAAACTGGTAACAGTAACTCAGCTTTTTGTCGGGCTACATCACACCACCACTCATTGTTGATTATTGTTCTATTATGTTCTTTATACACTCACCGGCCACTTTAATAGAAACTTGCTCTTGATTCTAAGATCCCTGTTCGTGGCTGCAGGAGTGGAACCCAATGAGGTCTTCTCCTGTTGCAGAAGATGCTTTTCTGCTCACAACGGGTGTAAAGAGTGATTATAGGAGTTGCTATATCCTTCCTGACAGCTCGAACCAATCTGGCCATTTTCCTCTGACCTCTCTTATCAACAAGGCATTTGTTTCCACCCATAGAACTGTTGCTCACTCACTCGATGTTTGGTTTTTGTTTTTCATACCATTCTGTGTAAACTCTAGAGACTGTTGTTTATATATGAAAACTCCAGGAGATCATCAGTTTCTGAAATACTCAAACCAGTCAATTTGGCTCAAACCAACACCCATGCCACAGTGAAAGAAAGTCACACTTTGAGATCACAATTTTTCCCATTCTGATGTTTGAAGTGAACATTAACTGAAGCTCTTGATTTGTACCTGCATGATTTCATGCACTGTGCTGCTGTCAAGTCAAGTTTATCTGTATAGCTCTTTTAACAGTAAATGTTGTCGCAAAGCAGCTTTACAGAATTTGAACGACTTAAAACATGAGCTAATTTTATCCCTAATCTATCCCCAATGAGCAAGCCTGTGGTGACGGTGGCAAGGAAAAACTCCCTCAGATGACACGAGGAAGAAACCTCGAGAGGAACCAGACTCAAAAGGGAACCCATCCTCATTTGGGCAACAACAGACAGCATGGCTATAACATTAACAGTCCTAACAAAGTCAGCTTCATTGATGCTATAAACCCCCCACCAACGGAAACCCGAGCGCAAAACCGTTCACGACAACCGCAGTCCCAAAGTCAGCAAGTCAACTGCAGTCCCCAGCCACAAAAGCACCACTGCAAGAGTCCAGAGCATCCTCCAGGTGCGACCCCCAACTGTCCACATGGGGCCGCCCTCCACAGGAGCGATGCGATGAGACTCCAACCAGACACAGGGCACCAGGATGGACCAGGCAGGTCTGAGAAGCAGAAGAGGCCAGCATCTCGATCCCAGGACCGACATGTAACTCAAAGGGACAGAGTAAGGGACATGTAACTCGCTGCTGTCAAGCGATTAGCTGATTAGATAACTGCATAAAACTGCAGGTGGATATATGGGTGTTCCGAATAAAGTGGCTGGCGAGTGTATACATTAATAAATATGCTTGGACCACCTTTATTCTTATTCCTGGAAATGTTTCTGTACATTTTATCTTCTCCATCGCACTGGTCTCTATTGCACGTTATTCAACCAGTGGAGAAGCCAAGAAAATCAGCATGCATGACCCACGGTCAGACTTCAACACAGTTGCTAATTAGTATAGTTCTACATTTGTAGTAATTATCAGTAGTGATTTTAAGGTTGCTGAGTCCACTGCGGCATTTGCCTCGACAGTCACTGAGCCATTTGCTTTTCATTTTTCAAAGTGACATTAAAAACCACAGCAGAACTAAGATGTATTAATAAGCAGCTCAAATCTCAGGTTGTGTAACATTGATTTTTACAGGAACAATGCTTTTGAAGGTTCGGTACGAGAGTATAAGAGGGCACAACTCCTCTTAAGAAGGAGATCAACATCCCAAAGCTCAGAAACGATGATATTAGTGCAAAGTTAAAGATCTGTCCCTTATTGCAAATAATAAGTTAGCTTACTGAATTAAAAGGAACAATGTTTCATAAACTCTTATAATAAATATTGTATAAAAGTGACAGAACTCGTTTAAGCCTTATAAACAAATATCTAACAGAGAAAAACATACAGTAGAGTCATTGATATGGTAATGTTTTCTTTTCAACATTTATGGAAGGAGCCTCCATTTATCAAGGCTTTGTATAGTTAGAATAGTAAGGTAGTCATATAGTAAGACTGTAACTTTTTTTTTTTTTACTTTCACAAGCCGTATTTCCATTAATGAGTAATGGAAACGGCGGCATGGTGGTGTAGTGGTTAGCGCTGTCGCCTCACAGCAAGAAGGTCTGGGTTCGAGCCCCGTGGCCGGAGAGGGCCTTTCTGTGTGGAGTTTGCATGTTCTCCCCGTGTCCGCGTGGGTTTCCTCCGGGTGCTCCGGTTTCCCCCACAGTCCAAAGACATGCAGGTTAGGTTAACTGGTGACTCTAAATTGACCGTAGGTGTGAATGTGAGTGTGAATGGTTGTCTGTGTCTATGTGTCAGCCCTGTGATGACCTGGCGACTTGTCCAGGGTGTACCCCGCCTTTCGCCCGTAGTCAGCTGGGATAGGCTCCAGCTTGCCTGCGACCCTGTAGAAGGATAAAGCGGCAAGAGATAATGAGATGAGATGAGACTTTCACAAGCCGTATTTCCATTAATGAGTAATGGAAACGGCGGCATGGTGGTGTAGTGGTTAGCGCTGTCGCCTCACAGCAAGAAGGTCTGGGTTCGAGCCCCGTGGCCGGCGAGGGCCTTTCTGTGCGGAGTTTGCATGTTGTCCGCGTGGGTTTCCTCCGGGTGCTCCGGTTTCCCCCACAGTCCAAATACATGCAGGTTAGGTTAACTGGTGACTCTAAATTGACTGTAGGTGTGAATGGGTGTTTGTGTGAACCCTGTGATGACTTGGCGACTTGTCCAGGGTGTACCCTACCTTTTGATAGGCTCCAGCTTGCCTGCGACCCTGTAGAACAGGATAAAGTGGCTAGACATAATGAGATGAGATGAGTAAAGCCTAGGTCACAACCAGACGTACAATTTTTTGGCCGTGCGATTTTTGGCGTTTCCCAAATCGCTGCGTTTTTTTTTGTTCATGGAGAAAGACGCACGTTGGCCGTAAGTTTGTCTTGTAACCTGAAAAAAAACCGTAAGCGCCCGTAGAGTTTGTTTGACATGACAAAGAACCTCTGCGGCCGGTCTGCGGCCAGTCTACGGCTCGAAAATCAGCATGTCACACGCACGCACTCCGTGCGTTTCACACGCGCCCTCCATGCGTTTCTTGCATTTTTTGCACGTAGACCGGCCGTAGGAGCACGTACGGCCGGTTGTGACCGAGGCTTAATGGAAACACCTGAAATTAAAAAAAAAATGTTTAAAACCCCTCAATTACTGCAAAAAGTTTTTACGCTCACATGAGGTCATTTTTCAGATGATTTGATTCAGCAAAATTTTTCAAAATTGAAATTGAGACACATTTTTCTCATGACATTACATGAAGAGTAAATAGAAATGCTACCTTTTTGAAAAAGAACGCTCTGAAAGAACTATTGCAAGATGAGAAAACCCAGCTTTAATCACATAACTACTCATAGACCATTCATTATTGTGTTTTGTCAAAATTTTTTAAATACCACCTCTATTTTGCAAAAATCTGCAATGGAAACCCAGCAACTGAGGACTTTGCATTTCGTGAGGTTTGTCTGGTGAGTTGACAAGCTGAACATTTTGCCTTCTTACCTTGCATGTCGATCCTGAGACACCAGTGATACTGACCTCTTCTGCTCTTCGGACCTGCCTGATCCATCCTGATGCCCTACTTCTAGAGCTGGAGTCTCATCGCATCACTCCCGTGGAGGACAGTCCCATATGGACAATTGAAAGTCGCACTTAGAAGATGGCTCTGGACCCTTACAGTTTTCCTATGATGGCTGAGGACTACAATCACCATGATTAGGACTGCAGTTGTCATGAACAGTTTTACACTCATGTCTCCATCAATGAACAGTTGATAACTTCAACAAAATAGACTTAATGTAAAAACTATAATGAATTTCACATGAATTTCAAAAAACATCAAGTGAGAACCTCAGCTAGAAGTAAGGCATCAGGTTGGATCAGGCAGGTCCGAAGAGCAGGAGAGGTCAGCACCACTGGTGTCTCAGGATCGACATGTATCTCAGCAGAGAGAGAGAGAGAGAGAGAGAGAGAGAGAGGTTGTTAGGTATGTTCATTGTCACCTAATAGTTAAGAACAGTATACATTGTGCACTGAGTGCAAGCAGGGACTCCAGCAAGACTAACTGTGACAGCATAACTAAAAGGGAGAGCCAGAAGGTAACACAGTCATGAGGGAGGACAGATGGACAACAGGTCATCGAGACTCTGGAAGAGGGGGACAGGAGGACAGAGAGATGCTGGGAGAGGTGGACAGGAGGCCAGAGAGACACTAGGTGAGAGGGAGAGACAGGAGGAGTGAGAAAAGGAGACAGGAAGACAGATACTAGGAGACAGGGAGAGACTGGAGGATAGAGATGCGATAAGAGAGGGAGAGCCAGGAGGATAGAGAGATGCTGGGAGAGAGAGGAGGACAGAGAAGCAAGGGGAGAGGGAGAGAGACATGAGAACAGAGAGACTCACACCACCATGTCTTTGATTATTTTCCTCGAAAAGGAAACACCCCCCCGAGAGTTGTATTCCTCACTTGTAGTAATTATATATATATATATATATATATATATATATATATATATATAAATAAATAAAATTCCATAATGGGAAACAAACCATTACATACATTTTCAATTCTATTACAAATGTTTTCACTTGCAAAGAATGATGTAGAGATTTAAATAGGTATTGTGAAATACATTATACACCAATCAGCCATAACATTATGACCACTGACAGGTGAAGTGAATAAGATTGATTATCTCATTACAGTGGCACCTGTCAAGGGGTGGGATATACAACCCCGATTCCAAAAAAGTTGGGACAAAGTACAAATTGTAAATAAAAATGGAATGCAATAATTTACAAATCTCAAAAACTGATATTGTATTCACAATAGAACATAGACAACATATCAAATGTCGAAAGTGAGACATTTTGAAATTTCATGCCAAATATTGGCTCATTTGAAATTTCATGACAGCAACACATCTCAAAAAAGTTGGGACAGGGGCAATAAGAGGCTGGAAAAGTTAAAGGTACAAAAAAGGAACAGCTGGAGGACCAAATTGCAACTCATTAGGTCAATTGGCAATAGGTCATTAACGTGACTGGGTATAAAAAGAGCATCTTGGAGTGGCAGCGGCTCTCAGAAGTAAAGATGGGAAGAGGATCACCAATCCCTCTAATTCTGCGCCGACAAATAGTGGAGCAATATCAGAAAGGAGTTCGACAGTGTAAAATTGCAAAGAGTTTGAACATATCATCATCTACAGTGCATAATATCATCAAAAGATTCAGAGAATCTGGAAGAATCTCTGTGCGTAAGGGTCAAGGCCGGAAAACCATACTGGGTGCCCGTGATCTTCGGGCCCTTAGACGGCACTGCATCACATACAGGCATGCTTCTGTATTGGAAATCACAAAATGGGCTCAGGAATATTTCCAGAGAACTTTGTCTGTGAACACAATTCACCGTGCCATCTGCCGTTGCCAGCTAAAACTCTATAGTTCAAAGAAGAAGCCGTATTTAAACATGATCCAGAAGCACAGACGTCTTCTCTGGGCCAAGGCTCATTTAAAATGGACTGTGGCAAAGTGGAAAACTGTTCTGTGGTCAGATGAATCAAAATTTGAAGTTCTTTATGGAAATCAGGGACACCGTGTCATTCGGACTAAAGAGGAGAAGAACGACCCAAGTTGTTATCAGCGCTCAGTTCAGAAGCCTGCATCTCTGATGGTATGGGGTTGCATTAGTGCGTGTGGCATGGGCAGCTTACACATCTGGAAAGACCCCATCAATGCTGAAAGGTATATCCAGGTTCTAGAGCAACATATGCTCCCATCCAGACGACGTCTCTTTCAGGGAAGACCTTGCATTTTCCAACATGACAATGCCAAACCACATACTGCATCAATTACAGCATCATGGCTGTGTAGAAGAAGGGTCCGGGTACTGAACTGGCCAGCCTGCAGTCCAGATCTTTCACCCATAGAAAACATTTGGTGCATCATAAAACGGAAGATATGACAAAAAAAGACCTAAGACAGTTGAGCAACTAGAATCCTACATTAGACAAGAATGGGTTAACATTCCTATCCCTAAACTTGAGCAACTTGTCTCCTCAGTCCCCAGACGTTTACAGACTGTTGTAAAGAGAAAAGGGGATGTCTCACAGTGGGAAACATGGCCTTGTCCCAACTTTTTTGAGATGTGTTGTTGTCATGAAATTTAAAATCACCTAATTTTTCTCTTTAAATGATACATTTTCTCAGTTTAAACATTTGATATGTCATCTATGTTCTATTCTGAATAAAATATGGAATTTTGAAACTTCCACATTGCATTCCGTTTTTATTTACAATTTGTTCTTTGTCCCAACTTTTTTGGAATCGGGGTTGTATTAGTCAGCAAGAGAACAGTCAGTTCTCGAAGATGATGTGTTGGAAGCAGGAAAAATGGGCAAGTGTAAAGATCTGAGTGACTTTGACAAGGGCCAAACTGTGATGGTGAGATGACTGGGTCTGAACATCTCCAAAATGGCACATCTGGTGGGGTGTTCCCAGAATGCAGTGGTTAGTACCGAACAAAAGTGGTCCAAGAATCCAAAGAACAACCGGTGAACCGGTGACGGGGTCATGGGTGTCGAAAGTTCATTGATTCACATGGGGCACGAAGGCTAGTCCATATGGTCCAATCCTACAGAAGAGCTACTGTAGCACAAACTGCTGAAAAATTTAATGCTGGCTAAAACAGAAAGGTGTCATCTCGTCATCACAATTTGGCCCTTGTCAAAGTCACGCAGATCCTTACACTTGCCCATTTTTCCTGCTTCCAACACATCAACTCCAAGAACTGACTGTTCTCTTGCTGCGTAATATATCCCACCACTTGACAGGTGCCAGTGTAATGAGATAATCAATGTTATTCACTTCTTCACCTGTCACTGGTCATAATTTTATGGCTGATCGGTGTACACCTCTATTGTGAAAATTCTTTGAAAAGTCAGATATGAGGGACTGAAAGTAAACTTGTAAACTAGAACAGAAAGTAAGAGTCAGTGAGCTAGCGAGAGAGAGAGAGAGAGAGAGAGAGAGAGACGGGTGGATACAGTGGGATAGTCACTATAATAGGTCCCCGTCTCTTGCGGTTTTAAATGGGGAATTTGGCCTTCATGCGTCTCCGAGCCGCTGTTCAGGAAAGCGGATTTGGCCCGCTGCAATGCCCATTATCCTGCTCCCTGGCACTAATCCGCCACGCTGCCACTTTAATAGGATGGAGTGATGATCTGGGTTACAGGGTCTGCAGCCAGATACTGGGGGGATCAGAGGTCCTGAACCACACACACACACGGAGTGTTCTGACTCACAGGATACACACTTCAGCAGTGCTGCAAACACACCACACTCACAGAACAGTGATCACACATTGAGGACAGAGCCATAACCACACAACACAGTAGCAAGTAATTAGCTTAAGAGGCTTGCTTAACTTCTTCATTAAGAGTCATTTGTCCAGTTGTTTTTCTTCACCATTTTCTTTGCTCCTCTTATATTTATTCTCTTTTTCCATTCTTATTATGACCATGTACATTTTACTGGCTTTGAGAGGTCATTGTTATTTAAAACGAAGATCTGTGGTATTTAATTTATGGGGTATTTTGGGGGCATGTTGCCATATGGAAGCACTGTACAACAACAGAAATAGGCAAACTGAATATTTTTATTATTTTGTCACTGCTGAAACAGTGGTACATGCCAGTGTTGTAGTTGAGTCATTAAACCTCAAGTCCGAGTCCAGCCTCGAGTCCCCAGTGTTCAAGTCCGAGTCACGTCCAATTTCGAGTCGAGTCAGAGAACAAGACTCCATCCACACCGTTTGACGGTGGCTGTTGCTGCCTTTATGTGAAAGCGTCTCTGCTACTGTGTTGGACTAATGTTCCTGCTCGACTGCCCCATTTTAGTTAATAGGCTACAGATAAAAAGCTCGTTCATTGCTCAACAAGTCCCACCCACTATCAACAGGGCAAATAACATGAGAGAGGGTTAGCACTAGCTAGTTCATCGCTCAGCAAGCAAGCCCCGCCCACTATCAACAGACCAATGAACATAGCATGTCACTTCCTTCTCTGGGTGGAGTCTTACCAAATGACGATTGGAGTTCGAGGTTGTCCCCGTCGTCTCCTAAATAGTTCTTCTACATATGGAACACATAGCAGTGCATTTTTTCCCCACTGCACAAGAAGTCTGTATAAGAAAAGCGGACAATCTTAGCGGCATTCTCTCCAGGCATTTTAGCGCCATTAACATTAGTTTGTTCCTGAACATGACGTATGGACAGGTGAATGTGCATTCACGATGCAAGAAATTAGTATAAAAATTAATGTAGATACAAATATATCTCATCTCATTATCTCTAGCTGCTTTATCCTGTTCTATAGGGTCGCAGGCAAGCTGGAGCCTATCCCAGCTGACTACGGGCGAAAGGCGGGGTACACCCTGGACAAGTCGCCAGGTCATCACAGGGCTGATACACAGACACAGACAACCATTCACACTCACGGTCAATTTAGAGTCACCAGTTAACCTAACCTGCATGTCTTTGGACTGTGGGGGAAACCGGAGCACCCGGAGGAAACCCACGGGGAGAACATGCAAACTCTGCACAGAAAGGCCCTCGCCGGCCACGGGGCTCAAACCCGGACCTTCTTGCTGTGAGGCGACAGCGCTAACCACTACACCACCGTGCCGCCGATACAAATATATTATGCCAAATTATTATGGTATGTTACAAAAAATAAAGAAAAAATCTGAGTCCAAGTCTCCAATTTATGAGTCCAAGTCCGAGTCATCAGTGCTCAAGTTCAAGTCAAGTCACGAGTCCTTAAAATTAGGGGCACGGGTTGGACTTAAGTCCAAGACCTGGACCCAAGTGCTACAAGCCTGGTCCATGCTGTATTTGGAACAATTTTTAATAAATAGAGTTTGTAACATATGCTTACTTTCTACAAAAAAAAAAAAAGCCAGTGAATTATTTAACCATTCAGAACAACTTGAATAATGATGGGTTGTGATTTCCATCACTGTGGTACATAACATACAGAGAAAAGTTAGTGAGTGTGTGTAAGTGAAGACCGAAAACAGTGCATCATTTCAGCCATTTCAAATTCAAACCTTCTTTACAATGGATGAAAATGATATTTTATAACGGTGTTGACCAGAAATCCTCTCTCACAAACTCTTTCACTCTTTATTCCCCTCACAGTGGTCCAGAGGGGGCCGTCCCACCCGGACAAGCTCATGATGAGGATCCATTATTCATGATCCTTCAGGAGGAGAGAAACGGAGATGGGCGTCGTCTCCCGATCCTGGAATATTAATGTGTCACATTAATAAAAGATCCACCCCTTCTCTTTTGCTCTGTCTCTCTCACCCCTTTTTTCACTG
Organism: Neoarius graeffei; assembly: GCF_027579695.1. Taxonomy (NCBI): domain Eukaryota; kingdom Metazoa; phylum Chordata; class Actinopteri; order Siluriformes; family Ariidae; genus Neoarius; species Neoarius graeffei. The sequence goes on from NC_083588.1 coordinate 59,776,305, forward strand.
CATTAGCTAAAGATAAGACTCACAGGAGGCAGCATGGTGCTCTACCTTAAACTGGCTGTCAAACAAGACTACCCTATCTGCTGTGTTTACACACATTACATAGGACTTGGGGGATAATAGCCGTCAATCATGAGCCTACTTTGAGAGTACTTTTTAGTCTGATCTACAGCTTAACCTGCGTGTCTGGGTGGGACTTGATGATCCAGCAGGGCTTCGCTGACAGCATTAAATAACTGAAATGCTGTCAAAAAGCTAAAAGACAAAAATGATGGCTTTGATTCTGCAGCAAATACGCTTGTTAATCATTCATCAATCAGGTGAAATTCCCATAAATTGTTGGGCTGACGAGTCTCACCAGCCCGGCTCTGTAATAATGCAGGATGTGCTGTAACCTCAACTACTTGTCTGAGCAAAAAAACACGCCCAAAAAAAAAAAAAATCACATTTTGAGGATGTTTGCAAATGAGACTATATATTAAACATATTTAAGGTGCTTTACTTTTTTATTATCTGCTAAATAAGATACCTTTGCTCATATTTTCATCCAAGCAAAGCAATGAGAACATTATAGGCCTATAGAAGGAAAGAGTGAACAAGTAAGTGAAACAACTGGAGGTGCTCTTTGAAAAGAAAAGTCTGAAAGCTGTGGAGTGACATGTTTAATTCAGGTCTCTCTAAGAGCTTTGTGGCATTTCAGTCATGTTCTACGGACCTCATACACGAGGCCAGGCTTCAGCTCCGAATGTTCGCCATACCTTCTGTAATATTAACGCAGCCAACTGGACCTTTTCTTTCTTTCTTGTGCCTATTTCTGCACCCCAGACTCAGCATGACAGCACCTACACAAGTCTGTTTCATCGCTTCATCCTTTCACACTGAGGGGTTTTATTTCAGATCACATTCCAGGTGAAATAACTCAAAACTGTGGAGCTCAATACCAAAGTGTATATACTCACACTAATAATTATTAGTATTATCCACACTGTTGCAGTTTCACTTTATAACTGCCAACTTAATGCACCTTCAGAGGTGCAATTTTTACATGTTTTCATACTTCATGCTCCAGCTCTCAGCTCGCACCTTAGCTCATTAATACTGTTTATTTGTACAGGTTACAGAGCAACAATGCTTGATGTTTCTCAGAATACAGTGAAGCTGGGGAAGTGTAACAACCACGATCTCACGCTGAGTGAACCTCAAACTGAGCAAAGAACTGGGAAGTCATCGCTAATTAACTCTCTCGTGCACACACAGGCGCGCACACAAAACATCTCAGCAGCAAAGCTGAAGTGTGTGTAAATGCTGCTTGTGGGGTTTTATCATAGAAAGTAAGAGGTCAAGGGAAGAAAACAAAACAACAATAGAGAAAACAAATGCCCGGGTTTGTCTTATTTTTACAACACTTTGTAACAAAAATAACCTACAAAATTGCGTAACACAACAAGCCTGCAAAACTGTGTAACACAACAAGCCTGCAAAACTGCGTATCACAACAAGCCTGCAAAACTGCGTAACACAAGCCTGCAAAACTGTGTAACACAACAAGCCTGCAAAACTGCGTATCACAACAAGCCTGCAAAACTGCGTAACACAACAAGCCTGCAAAACTGCGTAACACAACAAGCCTGCAAAACTGTGTAACACAACAAGCTTGCAAAACTGCGTAACACAACAAGCCTGCAAAACTGCGTAACACAACAAGCCTGCAAAACTGTGTAACACAACAAGCCTGCAAAACTGCGTAACACAACAAGCCTGCAAAACTGTGTAACACAACAAGCCTGCAAAACTGCGTAACACAACAAGCCTGCAAAACTGCATAACACAACAAGCCTGCAAAACTGAGTAACACAACAAGCCTGTAAAACTGCGTAACACAACAAGCCTGCAGAACTGCGTAGCACAACAAGCCTGCAAAACTGCATAACACAACAAGCCTGCAAAACTGAGTAACACAACAAGCCTGTAAAACTGCGTAACACAACAAGCCTGCAAAACTGCGTAACACAACAAGCCTGCAAAACTGCGTAACACAACAAGCCTGCAAAATTCCATAAAATAACAAGCCTGCAAAACTGTGTAACACAACAAGCCTGCAAAACTGCGTAACACAACAAGCCTGCAAAACTGTGTAGCACAACAAGCCTGCAGAACTGCGTAACACAACAAGCCTGCAAAACTGTGTAGCACAACAAGCCTGCAAAACTGCGTAACACAACAAGCCTGTAAAACTGCGTAACATAACAAGCCTGCAAAACTGCGTAACACAACAAGCCTGCAAAATTCCATAAAATAACAAGCCTGCAAAACTGTGTAACACAACAAGCATGCAAAACTGCGTAACACAACAAGCCTGCAAAACTGTGTAACACAACAAGCCTGCAAAACTGCATAACACAAAAAGCCTGCAAAACTGCGTAGCACAACAAGCCTGCAAAACTGTGTAACACAACAAGCCTGTAAAACTGCGTAACATAACAAGCCTGCAAAATTGCGTAACAGAACAAGCCTGCAAAACTGTGTAACACAACAAGCCTGCAAAACTGCGTAACACAACAAGCCTGCAAAACTGCGTAACACAACAAGCCTGAAAAACTGCGTAACACAACAAGCCTGCAAAATTCCATAAAATAACAAGCCTGCACAATTGCGTAGCACAACAAGCCTGCAAAACTGCGTAACAACAAGCCTGAAAAACTGCGTAACACAACAAGCCTGTAAAACTGCGTAACATAACAAGCCTGCAAAATTGCGTAACAGAACAAGCCTGCAAAACTGTGTAACACAACAAGCCTGCAAAACTGCGTAACACAACAAGCCTGCAAAATTCCATAAAATAACAAGCCTGCACAATTGCGTAGCACAACAAGCCTGCAAAACTGCGTAACACAACAAGCCTGCAAAACTGTGTAACATAACAAGCCTGCAAATTTGCGTAACATAACAAGCCTGCAGAACTGCATAACACAACAAGCCTGCAGAACTGCGTAACACAACAAGCCTGCAAAATTCCATAAAATAACAAGCCTGCAAAACTGTGTAACACAACAAGCCTGTAAAACTGCGTAACACAACAAGCCTGCAAAACTGTGTAACATAACAAGCCTGCAAAATTCCATAAAATAACAAGCCTGCAAAACTGCGTAACACAACAAGCCTGCAAAACTGTGTAACACAACAAGCCTGCAAAATTCCATAAAATAACAAGCCTGCAAAACTGTGTAACACAACAAGCCTGCAAAACTGCGTAACACAACAAGCCTGCAAAACTGTGTAACATAACAAGCCTGCAAATTTGCGTAACATAACAAGCCTGCAGAACTGCATAACACAACAAGCCTGCAAAACTGCGTAACACAACAAGCCTGCAAAATTCCATAAAATAACAAGCCTGCAAAACTGTGTAACACAACAAGCCTGTAAAACTGCGTAACATAACAAGCCTGTAAAACTGCGTAACATAACAAGCCTGCAAAATTGCGTAACAGAACAAGCCTGCAAAACTGTGTAACACAACAAGCCTGCAAAACTGTGTAACACAACAAGCCTGCAAACCTGCGTAACAACAAGCCTGAAAAACTGCGTAACACAACAAGCCTGTAAAACTGCGTAACATAACAAGCCTGCAAAATTGCGTAACAGAACAAGCCTGCAAAACTGCGTAACACAACAAGCCTGCAAAATTCCATAAAATAACAAGCCTGCACAATTGCGTAGCACAACAAGCCTGCAAAACTGCGTAACAACAAGCCTGAAAAACTGCGTAACACAACAAGCCTGTAAAACTGCGTAACATAACAAGCCTGCAAAATTGCGTAACAGAACAAGCCTGCAAAACTGCGTAACACAACAAGCCTGCAAAACTGCGTAACACAACAAGCCTGTAAAACTGCGTAACACAACAAGCCTGCAAAATTGCGTAACAGAACAAGCCTGCAAAACTGTGTAACACAACAAGCCTGCAAAACTGCGTAACACAACAAGCCTGCAAAATTCCATAAACTAACAAGCCTGCACAATTGCGTAGCACAACAAGCCTGCAAAACTGCGTAACACAACAAGCCTGCAAAACTGTGTAACATAACAAGCCTGCAAATTTGCGTAACATAACAAGCCTGCAGAACTGCATAACACAACAAGCCTGCAAAACTGCGTAACACAACAAGCCTGCAAAATTCCATAAAATAACAAGCCTGCAAAACTGTGTAACACAACAAGCCTGCAAAACTGCGTAACACAACAAGCCTGCAAAACTGTGTAGCACAACAAGCCTGCAAAACTGCGTAACACAACAAGCCTGCAAAACTGTGTAGCACAACAAGCCTGCAAAACTGCATAACACAACAAGCCTGTAAAACTGCGTAACATAACAAGCCTGCAAAACTGCGTAACACAACAAGCCTGCAAAACTGCGTATCACAACAAGCCTGCAAAACTGCGTAACACAACAAGCCTGCAAAACTGCGTAACACAACAAGCCTGCAAAACTGTGTAACACAACAAGCCTGTAAAACTGCGTAACACAACAAGCCTGCAAAATTGCGTAACAGAACAAGCCTGCAAAACTGTGTAACACAACAAGCCTGCAAAACTGCGTAACACAACAAGCCTGCAAAATTCCATAAACTAACAAGCCTGCACAATTGCGTAGCACAACAAGCCTGCAAAACTGCGTAACACAACAAGCCTGCAAAACTGTGTAACATAACAAGCCTGCAAATTTGCGTAACATAACAAGCCTGCAGAACTGCATAACACAACAAGCCTGCAAAACTGCGTAACACAACAAGCCTGCAAAATTCCATAAAATAACAAGCCTGCAAAACTGTGTAACACAACAAGCCTGCAAAACTGCGTAACACAACAAGCCTGCAAAACTGTGTAGCACAACAAGCCTGCAAAACTGCGTAACACAACAAGCCTGCAAAACTGTGTAGCACAACAAGCCTGCAAAACTGCATAACACAACAAGCCTGTAAAACTGCGTAACATAACAAGCCTGCAAAACTGCGTAACACAACAAGCCTGCAAAACTGCGTATCACAACAAGCCTGCAAAACTGCGTAACACAACAAGCCTGCAAAACTGCGTAACACAACAAGCCTGCAAAACTGCGTAACACAACAAGCCTGCAAAACTGCGTAACACAACAAGCCTGCAAAACTGTGTAGCACAACAAGCCTGCAAAACTGCGTAACACAACAAGCCTGTAAAACTGCATAACACAACAAGCCTGCAAAACTGCATAACACAACAAGCCTGCAAAACTGCATAACACAACAAGCCTGCAAAACTGCGTAACACAACAAGCCTGTAAAACTGCGTAACATAACAAGCCTGCAAAACTGTGTAACACAACAAGCCTGCAAAATTCCATAAAATAACAAGCCTGCAAAACTGCGTAACACAACAAGCCTGCAAAACTGCGTAACACAACAAGCCTACAAAACTGCGTAACACAACAAGCCTGCAAAACTGCGTAACACAACAAGCCTGCAAAACTGTGTAGCACAACAAGCCTGCAAAACTGCGTAACACAACAAGCCTGTAAAACTGCATAACACAACAAGCCTGCAAAACTGCATAACACAACAAGCCTGCAAAACTGCATAACACAACAAGCCTGCAAAACTGCGTAACACAACAAGCCTGTAAAACTGCGTAACATAACAAGCCTGCAAAACTGCGTAACACAACAAGCCTGCAAAATTCCATAAAATAACAAGCCTGCAAAACTGCATAACACAACAAGCCTGCAAAACTGCGTAACACAACAAGCCTGCAAAACTGCGTAACACAACAAGCCTGCAAAACTGCGTAACACAACAAGCCTGTAAAAGTGCGTAACATAACAAGCCTGCAAAACTGCGTAACACAACAAGCCTGCAAAATTCCATAAAATAACAAGCCTGCAAAACTGTGTAACACAACATCTCATCTCATCTCATCTCATTATCTGTAGCCGCTTTATCCTGTTCTACAGGGTCGCAGGCAAGCTGGAGCCTATCCCAGCTGACTACGGGCGAAAGGCGGGGTACACCCTGGACAAGTCACCAGGTCATCACAGGGCTGACACATAGACACAGACAACCATTCACACTCACATTCACACCTACGCTCAATTTAGAGTCACCAGTTAACCTAACCTGCATGTCTTTGGACTGTGGGGGAAACCGGAGCACCCGGAGGAAACGCACGCGGACACGGGGAGAACATGCAAACTCCACACAGAAAGGCCCTCGCCGGCCACGGGGCTCGAACCCAGGACCTTCTTGCTTGTAACACAACAAGCCTGCAAAACTGCGTAACACAACAAGCCTGCAAAACTGTGTAACACAACAAGCCTGCAAAACTGCGTAGCACAACAAGCCTGCAAAACTGCGTAACACAACAAGCTTGCAAAACTGCGTAACATAATAAGCCTGCAAAACTGCGTAACACAACAAGCCTGCAAAACTGCGTAACACAACAAGCCTGCAAAACTGCGTAACACAACAAGCCTGCAAAACTGCATAACACAACAAGCCTGCAAAACTGCGTAACACAACAAGCCTGCAAAACTGCGTAACACAACAAGCCTGCAAAATTGCGTAACACAACAAGCCTGCAAAACTGTGTAACACAACAAGCAGACTAGAAGCTTCCCTTATTTGTTAGCTATATTAACCTCAGAGATTCAGTGCAAAATAAGGCTAACTTGGATGAACTTTAACTTGCTTGATTGACTCCATTTGGGGTAAGGAGAGAGAATGAATGAAGTAATTTGTGGCAACATCACAATTGAAATTCTATGTCAATTTTTTCACTCAAAAAAAGTCCCTTCCACGCCAGGATCTGGTCTTCCCAGGCAGTCTACTGTCCCAGTACTAACCAGCTCTTTGAGGCACATGGGTGCAGCGCCAATCTCTGTTTCGATAGCCCTCAGATTCTCGCCTATACAGCTAGGGTTACAGTGGGGGGCTAGTCCTCTGGTAACCACAAGAGTTTGACTTCCCTATTCGCATCTGTATTGCAGCGTGCCTTGCCAGATAGCAGTAGGTACCATTTTTATGATGGTCTTTGGTATGACCCAACCACGAGTAGAACTCGCAGTCTCCCAGTCGAGAGGTGGACATGCTAACCACTAGGCCAGCTCGCGGTCTGCCAAGCCAGCTCGCAGAACTGCGTAACAAAACTTGCTTGATTGACTCCATTTGGGGTAAGGAGAGAGAATGAATGAAGTATCTTGTGGGAACGTCAAAATAGAAACTCTATATCAACTTTTGGCACTCAAGTTTACCCCTATTCCTACAGGAAAAAGAGAAACAGGACTAAAATCAAAGGGGCAATATAGCTCATATAAAATACAGTAGTGTGGAATTGTTGTAGGTATTGAGAAATTGAGACTCTCCTAAGATAAGAAAGGGGGGAAGGGGGGCTCACATTGTCTTTGTTTTCTCCCATTGAGTACAAGGAACAAGATTATCTAGCTGAGAAGTTTGTGTGTACATGTGTGGGTAAACACTATAGCTATCAGTATATACACATGGCTTCGCCACAGGCAGTAGAAACTGAGGAATGGACGAACCAGGTGGAGGAGAAAGATATGGTAGATGAGAGAAAGTCTCAAAAGGGAGATCAATAGAAATGGAAAGCTGGACACTGAAAAACAAGAAAGTGGAAGAAGAAGAAGAAGAAGAAGAAGAAGAAGAAGCAGGGAAAACAAAGTTTGGATTTAGAGGAACAGGGCAAAGGGCTCAGTGCGAGATGCTTCCGGGATATTAAAGGAATCAGGCAGAGGCTGATATCGAGAGGAAAGTGAGCACAAGGGCAAAGACAGAACCTGGAAGCCATGTTGAGGATCAGAGGCCAGTGATGTCTCGGAGTGTAACTGAGACGACGGTCAGCGGAACTTGGCAAACTTTAAGTCACAAGCTTAGAGTTTGCATGTAAAATGTTCCAGAAGCTTTGAGGGGAATGAGCTCGTGGCCAAATCCCAGTTTATTCACAGACAGAACCTCTCATGGCTGTTTTGTCCTATCTGTCACCACATCCTTGGGCGAAATGTTTCTGGAGCAAGTGTCTTGTCAGAGCAAGCATACGTGTGGCTGGAAGGCAACTGAAGGGGAATTTGGGCAAATTTGTCCCAGTTACAGTGATTCTCAGAGGCTGAGCCGAGACCATGCCAACTCCAGCCATGGGTATCCCTTCCTCTGATTTTATTCTTACTTCTGGCTATAGATTGAAGCCAAAGGCATTTGAAAACACCCTAAAACATTACTGCCAGCCAGAATAGGAAGAGCAGGACAGAGGAATCAGGAAGGCTAACCAAGATAGGAGCACAGACAGCAAGATTTGGATAGTGCACATGATGTATCCCTTTGTCTGGCCCCTCTCTTGGTTATGTGTTCATGGGATCAAAGAATATCACATTTTCTTTTTTTTCTGTTTTCGCTCATCTCTTGATGTGGCTGGAGGGAACAGGTAGGAGAGAATGATGGAGGATCAGAGAATCTCTCACGAGGGAGATCAATAGAAATGGTAAAAGGGACACCAAAAATAAGAATGGGAAAACAAAGTTTGGATTTGGACCTTGGTGTCAAGGAGCAGTGGCAAAGAGCTCAGTCAGAGATTCTTCCAGCATATTAAAGGAATTCTGCAAAGAGTGATTTAGAGAAGAAAACTAAAACAACACTTGAGACAGAACCTGGAAGTCATCTCAATGATCAGGATGTCTAATTTTGACAGTATAACCAAAACAGCCAAACAGAGTCGGAACACCGGGACAGAAGAATTGTGAAGAAAGATGGTTTGAAAGAATTTGCTATTTTTGATTGATTGAACACATAGTCAAGAACCAGCAAGATCTGGAAATTTTCCCTGCCTTGGCCATGTGTTCAATCGATCAAAGCTATTTTTTTCTTCTCCTGTTTTCGCCCACATCCCTCTGTCCACGGTCCCAAGATAAGCAGCCGTCATTTATGCCTTCTATAAGTCAAAAGAAAACAGGCTAAAACTTTTTTACAAAGATTTTAGAGACTCGGTCTTCCTGTGGTGCATATGTGTGAGCTTTCATAAAAGCTAGAGAATGACGATTACTGTGCATCTCACTGTGCTGTCTGACAGACTGTGACTCTTCCACCATGGTGTCTTGGGTAATCCTACCCACATTTGCTAACTTTTCCAAAGAGAGAGAGAGAGAAAGAGAGAGAGAGAGAGAGAGAGAGAGAGAGCAAAAAGATACGAGAGATGGATGAAAGGATAAAAGAATGTGGATGCAGGCAGTATTAACACATTTGTCCATCCCAAAGACTTACGCTTGATCCCTGCTGAGCCGCATGGTTATGTGTTTCATGGTACATGTTTCTAAATCTCTTCTTTAAAAAAAAAAAATCTCTGCTCTCTGTGTTTTGGTGTGTCTGTATCCTGTATCCTGTTGAAGATTCTCTTTCGTGTTGCTTTGGTGGATGAGTTTTTCAATGTCTGCAAGGAGATGGCTATCTTGAAATAGCAGTAAAATGTGGGTTATGTCCTGGGAGGGGTCCTTCGTTCAAATGCGATGGACAGGCCTTCAACTGTCAGTCTGATGTGGCAAGATTTCTGCCAAGAAAAGACACACATCCTCTCGCAGTCCTTCACATCTTGCCACTTCCGGCAACACTAATCGCACCACAAGACTCTTTGCTGTGCCCATATGGCCGCCAGAGACCAGTCAGCCATTTATAATCAGGCATCATATCAGGCTCCTACATCTGTGTAATGCTTGATTTATGCTTAATCCGAAGTATTTCCAAGTGTCACTCAAAAAACTTTGGAAAACCTTGAATGCTCATGGTTTTTCAGAACTGTAGGAGGATCTTTGCTGTCCATCAAATTATGGAATGGGAAAGCATGCAGCAAGAAGTAACAAGAAGTAAAAGTACTGCTGTTTGGCAAAATGGCACCATTTCAAAAGAGATGGTGATATTGTAGTTGTACTGAGAAAGATGATACCCATTGAATGAGAAGCATTTATTTGAAAACATCTCATCTCATCTCATTATCTCTAGCCGCTTTATCCTTCTACAGGGTCGCAGGCAAGCTGGAGCCTATCCCAGCTGACTACGGGTGAAAGGCGGGGTACACCCTGGACAAGTCGCCAGGTCATCACAGGGCTGACACATAGACACAGACAACCATTCACACTCACATTCACACCTACGCTCAATTTAGAGTCACCAGTTAACCTAACCTGCATGTCTTTGGACTGTGGAGGAAACCCACGTGGACAACATGCAAACTCCAAACAGAAAGGCCCTCGCCGGCCACGGGGCTCGAACCCGGACCTTCTTGCTGTGAAGTGACAGTGCTAACCACTACACCACTGTGCCGCCCCAGATCAAAGTCATATTAATAAAAATTTATGGTGAAAGTAAGAAATACCATTACCGACTTGCTCAACTAAGACTGATTTGACTTCATTGATTGTGCAATTACTAAAACCCGGGACAGGACGGGATGTCACTGGTTTTAGCAACAACCACGGGGAGGTCACTGCCCGAGCAATAATATGTCACGTCACGTCATGTCCCATTCCGTCCCGGGTTTTAGCAACAATGCTCGGCCCACACTCCAGGAGAACTGGTGCAACTGAACTTACTTTCCTTTTCTTGTAGTTTCCTTTTCCTTTAATTGTTGGTACTGCACCCTCTTTCAATATGGGCTTATAGCCAATGCTCCTCAACAGATCAGAGGTTTCATTCGAGTCCTCAGTAAAATGTGCCAAGCAGAGAAGAGACCACTTTGTAGGCGCCCAATGTGCCCGTGAACTTCTCGCAAAATGCATCCAAATCTTTGCAGTTTGAACATTCTTGGGCCAAGAATGCAACATAAATCCACCTTCTGTCATGTTGCTGCATTCGCCAGCAACACATCTACGTGGCATGGCAATAAATTAGCTCAAAATGGAAGCTCGATGTTGCAATCAGCTGTGTTTTAGTATAGCCAAAATGGCAATCAGACTGATAGCCTTCCTGTGGTGACGTCACAGATATCAAGGTCATTCACTCAGACCGCTACCTATATGAATCACTTTAATCGTAAAAAATACTATATTAGATTTATTGTTAAAGATTAAAACTATTCCTATGCCATTCTTGAGGTCTCAAGGCATTTATAAACAAAAAGTGAGGCCATGGTTCTGTATATCTCCTTTAAAAAGGTTTCAGTCATTCATAGGCTGTTAAGAGGGTTTGATTTTTACTCAGTTTGTTTTCCATATTTAAGGAATAACACACTCCAAACTGTGCTGTTGTATGAAAATAATGCATGTTGGGAGGCGGGGGAGGGGGCATGATATGGCACAACAGACAAGTGGAAAGCTCCTACAACATATAACAGCACAACCGCATGTAGATTCATATTAAAGCATAACCAAATGATGTGGAATGTCTGATGAACAAGCATGGATGGCACCAGGGAGGGGCATGGGGGTGCTGTAGCTACCCCTAGGTTGCTACAGCACCCCCTCCAGCACCCCCAAGAAATTTTCGGCAGAGATGTCCACAAGCGCTGGCAACCAGCAGTTTTCTCCACCGACACAGATGGTCTGCGCCGGTTACTCAATCCCAGAAAAAATAAAAGCTTCCTTTTCAACGTTCAAGCAATTTATATTGTCTCCGCTGCCCGTAATTTGCTGCAAATCCAATCATTTCACCACGAAATTGTCTTCAATTCGGGTCTAGCATGAATGGAAGCGACGCCATATTTGTTGATCGATTCTCACATTCTGACTGGCTGAGCCAGACCATGTGACCATTCCATAGCATATGTAGTTATGTTACAGTGTCAGGCAGTGTATTACAGTGGGGAACTGAGAAAGCCAAGCACAAATACTTCTGGAGGGAAATTATTTGCAAGTATTTTACAGGGAAATTGTTAATAATTTATTAGCTGAGAATGCACCAGAAGCCACCAGAAGGCATGTAAATTTAAAAATTTTCTGGAAGGGGCATGCCCCCAGACCCCTCTAGCATTAGCACAATTTTGGCACATCGCAAATTCCAGAGCCGCCAGCTAGGGTTTTTTTTTTAGCCGGCTACTTCAGATTTTCTGGAGAACCCTGTTTCTGTATCACACAATGTTAGCGAAAGTGAACCTAACCTTGTCGAGATGCCCTGTGAGTCAGAGCCTGTTTAAAATGTATTGGGTTCTTTCCTGCCCCATGCTACACCTTTCCACCAAGTTTTATGAAAATCAGGCCTGTAGTTTTTGTGTAATCCTGCTTAGAGACAAACAAGCAAGCAAACAAACTGCACCGAAAACAACCTCCTTGGCGGAGGTAATTAAACTGTGGTGACTGGTACATTAATGGGAAACCCTAAATTTCAGAGCACCCTAGTTGACAAGTCAAGAAAAGTCTGTCTCTCTTTCTCTCTCTCTCTAAGAACACAGCTTATCATTTTAGAACGAAACCAGAAAGTATGAACTCCTCTGTCCTGAAGACTTTCCTGTGCTGATAAACTTTACAAAGCACCATGACTGTTACAAAGTGCTTCCAACCAAGATTTCTTCCATATATGCTAAATACATGTTTCTTAACAAAAAAAAAACACCATAACAACACATTTATTATTATTCTTAGATACAGCTAAGCGTCTACCATACAAGTCCCTGTTTATACATCCTGTTCTACAAATGATACAATGTGTTTATCTCTGATACTTGGTCTATAAACTGTTTCAAAGTCTTAATTTCAAAAAGAAACAGTCTTTAAAATGCTTGCTACAACAAATTTCTGTTTGGGTTGGCTGACCCAGCATAGCTCCTTCCTTCACACGTTGCTGCTAGCCAATCACAGTGGAGGTTGGCAGTCAGTCTAGATGCTTTTCCAAACTGCCTTTCTTCACACTCTATGAACTGTCTTTCCAATGATTCAAAATCTTTAAAGGCTTGTTCAGAAGAAAGGAGGAAACAGGCTTAGAAGCTTAGAGAAATCGCAGTCATCTCATATTCCACATGATAATAACTGAAGCGAGTCATAAGAATTAGTCCATATTTGTTTCATTGGGATTTGTTTGTTGGTGCATTCACCATGAGGAGGAGATCTTTGGAGTTGCCATGATTGGTTTGACCTGAGTTGCGAATATCATGTGGGCCACTACTATCAAAGCCTTAAAATATGACATGCTAACAGTGTTAATCAGCTAATTGTGCCAAAGTTATTCCATGTTGAAGTCATGTAGAAATCAACTGAGCACACTGAATATTGAGCCTTAATGGAGCCATGATTTCTGAGTAGCCTATATCTCTTGAATTTGAAACTTTTCGAACATATCTGTCCTCATGCCACTCATTTTGCCACTCACATTAGCTGCGCATATGTTGAAACCATAGCAATCAAAATCTGTAATATGGAGCAAATTAGGTTGAATTTGGGTTGAAGTAGACCATCTTAAACCAGTCTTAAGAGGCTAAAAATTAACTTCAGTGCTTGGTCACCACTCGGGACAGTATCCTTGAATTCTTAGTGGCCCAGATCCAAAATAAAGTGGCCCTTAAATTTCTTCTCATCAAACAAAAATATTTTAAACCATTTTTACTTGAATAACACCCCACAGTGTTTAACTTATGCCCCCAGAAATGGATTAATCAACAACATTAATTGGATATAATTGTTGTTTAGATACTGTACATTATTCAAACATTACACTACATTACAGTCATTTAGCTGACATTTTTATTCAAAGTGATTAACAATAAGTGCATGTAGCCTTGCTAGCCAAGAGAATCCAAGCGTGACCAGTGCTGAAGTACTCATGTAAACAAATAGCCTACAACTACCATCCAATATCTGGAATGATCAGGGTCATTAAGAAGTTGAAGAAGCTTGGACAAAATTATCGACAAGGAATTATTTAAGTATGGTATGTTTATCTCATCTCATCTCATCATCTCTAGCCGCTTTATCCTGTTCTACAGGGTCGCAGGCAAGCTGGAGCCTATCCCAGCTGACTACGGGCGAAAGGCAGGGTATGACCTGTGACAAGTCGCCAGGTCATCACAGGGCTGACACATAGACACAGACAACCATTCACACCTACGGTCAATTTAGAGTCACCAGTTAACCTAACCTGCATGTCTTTGGACTGTGGGGGAAACCGGAGCACCTGGAGGAAACCCACGCGGACACGGGGAGAACATGCAAACTCCGCACAGAAAGGCCCTCGCCGGCCACGGGGCTCGAACCCAGACCTTCTTGCTGTGAGGTGACAGTGCTAACCACTACACCACCGTGCCGCCCTGGTATGTTTATTGTTTCCAAAATTTGACAACATGTGCATCTGCATGAAAATGGTTAGCCTATGCTTCTCTGACCTAGCTTTTGCTCCTTGAGCCAATACAAGAGACATCACGGTACAGTAGGCCGGTAGAGTTCTATTAGACTAGAGCTAGGTGCTTACTGTGGTGCTTGAAAGTTTGTGAAGCCTTTAGAATTTTCTATATTTCTGCATAAATATGACCTAAAACATCATCAGATTTTCACACAAGTCCTAAAAGTAGATAAAGAGAACCCAGTTAAACAAATGAGACAAAAATATTATACTTGGTCATTTATTTATTGAGGAAAATGATCCAATATTACATATCTGTGAGTGGAAAACGTATGTGAACCTTTGCTTTCAGTATCTGCTGTGACCCCCTTGTGCAGCAATAACTGCAACTAAACGTTTGCGGTAACTGTTGATCAGTCCTGCACACCGGCTTGGAGGAATTTTAGCCTGTTCCTCCGTACAGAACAGCTTCAACTCTGGGATGTTGGTGGGTTTCCTCACATGAACTGCTCGCTTCAGGTCCTTCCACAACATTTCGATTGGATTAAAGTCAGGACTTTGACTTGGCCATTCCAAAACATTAACTTTATTCTTCTTTAACCATTCATTGGTAGAACAACTTGTGTGCTTAGGGTCATTGTCTTGCTGCATGACACACCTTCTCTTGAGATTCAGTTTATGGACAGATGTCCTGACATTTTCCTTTAGAATTTGCTGGTATAATTCAGAATCCATTGTTCCATCAATGATGGCAAGCCATCCTGGCCCAGATGCAGCAAAATAGGCCCAAACCATGATACTACCACCACCATGTTTCACAGACGGGATAAGGTTCTTATGGTGGAATGCAGTGTTTTCCTTTCTCCAAACATAACGCTTCTCATTTAAACCAAAAAGTTCTATTTTGGTCTCATCCATCCACAAAACATTTTTCCAATAGCCTTCTGGCTTGTCCACGTGATCTTTAGCAAATTGCAGACGAGCAGCAATGTTCTTTTTGGAGAGCAGTGGCTTTCTCCTTGCAACCCTGCCATGCACACCATTGTTGTTCAGTGTTCTCCTGACGGTGGACTCATGAACATTAACATTAGCCAATGTGAGAGAGGCCTTCAGTTGCTTAGAAGTTACCCTTGGGTCCTTTGTGACCTCGCCAACTATTACACACCTTGCTCTTGGAGTGATCTTTGTTGGTCGACCACTCCTGGGGAGGGTAATGATGGTCTTGAATTCCCTTCATTTGTACACAATCTGTCTGACTGTGGATTGGTGGAGTCCAAACTCTTTAGAGATGGTTTTATAACCTTTTCCAGTCTGATGAGCATCAACAACGTTTTTTTCTGAGGTCCTCAGAAATCTCCTTTGTTCGTGCCATGATACACTTCCACAAACATGTGTTGTGAAGATCAGACTTTGATAGATCCCTGTTCTTTAAATAAAACAGGGTGCCCACTCACACCTGATTGTCATCCCATTGATTGAAAACACCTGACTCTAATTTCACCTTCAAATTAACTGCTAATCCTAGAGGTTCACATACTTTTACCACTCACAGATATGTAATATTGGATCATTTTCCTCAATAAATAAATGAGCAAGTATAATATTTTTGTCTCATTTGTTTAACTGGGTTCTCTTTATCTACTTTTAGGACTTGTGTGAAAATCTGATGATGTTTTAGGTCATATTTATGCAGAAATATAGAAAATTCTAAAGGGTTCACAAACTTTCAAGCACCACTGTATGGTTATAGTTATGGTTATGGTATTTGGCAGATGCTTTTGTATAATTGTACGCCTCTGTGCTTTTGTAGTTCCTTAGCTCCTCACCATCAACACCCTCACTAAGGATAAAATAATTGACAATGTCAACGTGGCTGACATCGGGCCACAACTTCATGTCATCTATCCATTCCATGAGGGTACATGGATGGGGCACTTTGATCGTATTATCCCAGAACACGTCAGAAAATCAGACCCGTGTAACCATCTTTTAGCTTACCTGCCTAGCAGTTAGCATTAGCTACAAACGTCAACACAGTGGAGCGGTAGAAAGATACCAGCTTCTGCTATGATACAGCAATGAATCATGGGAAAGGTCAGAGTCCGGGAAAGTTGTGGATATCATGGAGAGATCTGAAAACTCATGAATGGCTTTGAATTTTGCACTTTAGAACTAAACTTTTACTAGAATTCATGAACTTGAAGTTCAGGAAAGGAAAGCAAAAAAAAAAAGAAAGGTACTCCAAGGAAGGAACATTTAATTTAATTTTTTATTGTCTTTTTTTCGTACTTCTCAAATCGTAGTCACCCTTTGGGCAATCAAACCTCAACTTTTAGTGGCCCTGGTCAGTTTTTAAGCACCACTGGTGACCATGCGACCCCCAAGTTTCAACCCTGGTCTTAAACCATCTTAAACCAAGAATGCACAAGCCAAGTATCAGAACCTGTGCCTTTTCTTCATCCTGTTTCTTTGTGAAATGAGGTTAGGTTTGAGGTACCGTATCTAGCCCTTCCTTGCTTGCTACACAGCTTCCTCCATAGCAAAGGCCCGAAGACGGTGCAGGCGGTAGAGCTGATCCTCCACTAACAACTTGGAAAGAAAAAAAAAGTAGTCAGACAAGAAAAGGTCTCTGGAACAGTTCCTGTCACAAACGTCAAGCTCTTTTGATGCATGACAAACTAAAAGGAGGAAAATTGAGACTGGTGAGTCAGAGAAAGAATATATGAGAGAAAAAAGCCACAGCAAAATGTTGAAACGTGTCTTATTGGAGAAGGATGGTATTGATGAGAAGAAAAGAAGTACCGGCAGACAAAGGCAAAATGCCTGATGCTGGAAATCAAAGGTGTCAAGTTGCACTTAAGGGTCATCTTTCAGACGAATGAAAATAACACCTCTCAAAAAGGGACACCCTGACTCCTTCCTTCCCTCCCTCCCTATACTGTCACTTTTTGACAAAATGATGACTTTTAATTATTCCAGGTCTCTTTGATAGATTGCTCTCCAATCAGGAAAGGGACAAACAGACTATATCAATGAATTATATCTGTCTCAAATTTCCTGCAGTTTTTTGACACTGTTATTTATTGGCTGTTATTTATTGTCCACGGCAGTGAACTTCTGGGTGTTGGCTCAGTTGGAACCAGAAGCTATGTAGTCGATGTACATGAGGGATATGCACAAAGAAGACTTTCAAAATGGCTTTAACGCTTAGAAAAAGGAAATATCAGTGACAAGAGCAAACTTTGGCCCTAAAGATTTTGCCAGTGTTGGAGTTAACCCAATTAGTCAGGTTTTTTAAAAGTACCTGAATCATTGGGTGGTGCCTAAACTGAGGACATTGAGTTAGTCATTTAAATAATATTGGCTGGCTTTTTTCCATGGTATATCAGATATATTCCATTCAGCTCGCATGATATTGAATAAGTCGAAGACGAGTAGCTGAACAGAATATATCTGATATATCACGAAAAAAGCGGGCGGCACGGTGGTGTAGTGGTTAGCGCTGTCGCCTCACAGCAAGAAGGTCCTGGGTTCGAGCCCCGGGGCCAGTGAGGGCCTTTCTGTGTGGAGTTTGCATGTTCTCCCCGTGTCCGCGTGGGTTTCCTCCGGGTGCTCCGGTTTCCCCCACAGTCCAAAGACATGCAGGTTAGGTTAACTGGTGACTCTAAATTGAGCGTAGGTGTGAATGTGAGTGTGAATGGTTGTCTGTGTCTATGTGTCAGCCCTGTGATGACCTGGCGACTTGTCCAGGGTGTACCCCGCCTTTCGCCCGTAGTCAGCTGGGATAGGCTCCAGCTTGCCTGCGACCCTGTAGAAGGATAAAGCGGCTAGAGATAATGAGATGAGATGAGATCACGAAAAAAGCCAGCCAATGTTATTATTATTATACATACACACACTCTTCATATCAGATATCATTATTCTTGAAGGCTAACCCTAGCTTAACTGTGAGTCGGTGCCGTCAGCGCAGCAGTGACGTCACCTTCCAGCCGGTGTAGCGTTCCTCAGTAGTGTTAGCAAATGCTAATAATGCGGTCAAGCCAGTGCTATCGAGAGCAAGTAGCACAGGCTAACAACCAAGAAACTAAGATTTCTGTCTCCAGACTCTTCTTCCACACTACACGCTCGCTACGGTATTTTTCACTCAGACTTAAGTATTCATTTCCCTCTGTAATGTACTGAGTTACTTTTAAAATCAACATCGACAACTACACACAACGGAGCGACCTGGCCCACTGCTGCTAATCCCTTGCGAAATCTTTTGCCCTGTTGCTTTTTAGGTGTCTGGCTAAGTTTTGGCCGAGCTCAAGTCCCAGCTCTGATAGTAACAGTTCACCACTGCTTTTAATATGTGTGAAGAATATCTAATGAAGTTTTGGTAGCCTTTCGGGTGTTCAACGTGTCTTCCTTTTTCCTGGCAAACAAAGAAATGGTTGTGCGCATGCGCAGCAGAAAACTCTCATTGGACATTCGCATCAGCTCCGAAGTGTGATGTCATGTTGTCTTGACAACCATGCAATGTCATAAACCATATTCAACACTCATTCTCCATTGGGTAGAGTGACATAATACACATAGGATAAGTGATATGATAACAATATGTGACCCCTCACCGAATCCAGGGACACATGTCGGCCGAAACGAATCCGAGATAATCGCAAAAGAAGCATTTTTTTTTTCGAAATTTGTGATTTTTGTTTTTTTCCATCATGTGCACTTTGAGATCTTGAAGAATGCAATCAGTATTTCAGATAATAGATTGTTTTGTTGGAAAAGCATACATTTTTTGTTGCAAATTGTCTCGTTTTTGTCAGGACTGTAGCCTGCTGGGGGGTGTGGGTAAATTACCATATGGGCCATTCACATGATGATTTAAGTCTTTTGGGGTTTTTTTTTTCACGAATCAGCTGTATGATACGAGCTGAGCGCATGGCTACTTAGCTGCATACAGGCATGTAATTTCACTATGGAATGAGTTACTAAACAGAGCGCAGAGGAGCTGAAACACCACGAAGCAAACAGACACACAGTATTTACATCGGAGATAACCATTTCTAGCAAAAAAAAAAAACGCAACCTCGTTTTCCAGATTGAATGGAATACTTGAATGATCGGATGATACACGGACCGTTCTAGGATTACATTCCATCGGAGGCATTGGTGTGTGCAAGGCGCCGTTTCTCTTTCTGATGGGGTGAGTTTATTAATCTAAGGCTGTGTGGTTATTTTTGCATGTAACGGAGAGTGTTGTGGTTTGGTTAAGCCTAGGTCACAACCGGACGTACGATTTTTTTGGCCGTGTAATTTTTGGCGTTTCCCAAATCGCTGCGTTTTTTTTTTTGTTCACGGAGAAAGACGCGCGTTGGCCGTAAGTTTGTCTTGCAACCTGAAAAAAACGTAAGCGCCCGTAGAGTTTGTTTGACATGACAAAGAACCTCTGCGGCCGGTCTGCGGCTCGAAAATCAGCACATCACACGCGCGCTTTCGTGCGTTTCATGCACGCTCTCCGTGTGTTTCTTGCGTTTTTTGCATGTAGACCGGCCGTAGGAGCATGGTACGGCCGGTTGTGACCGAGGCTTTACATGAAACTAGTGTTGTGTTAGTTGTGTCATCATCGTGCTATCTTTCTTTCTTACGGTGTGAGTAATTTTTCAACCACAAAACGTTAAAGTATACTTTAGGACTTATTTTTGTACTTCATAATTGTGTTGGGCATACTTTGCATGGAAGGAAAATTGACGTGGTGATCTTTGTTTACATGAAAGTAGTATCGTGCTAGCTAGTAGGGGGTAGGGCTTTCCTTAATATCATGCAAATGAGCACCATTATGTGCCCGCCCTACACCCAGAGTAGCTGAGATGGAAAACTTTGAGGGCGATTTTCTCCCTTTTCTGTTTTAAAAAGTATACACTTTCAAAAGGCCGCACATTCTTCAAATATTGTCAGATCTCCACATGGAAGGCATCATTGGAAAGCTTAGAAACTGTACTTTCTGAATCCGTCAATAACTCAAAATGCCCCCGGGCCGACATGTGTCCCTGGATTCTGTGATCTGCCACAGAACCAAATGAATGGAACCTGTTAGAAGGGAATAGAACACGTTTTTATTCCATCGAAAAAATGTCCTGGATATATAATAATGTTTGATATACTGTAAGTTTTAGTACCCTGCATATTATCTCATCTTATCTCATTATCTCTAGCCGCTTTATCCTTCTACAGGGTCGCAGGCGAGCTGGAGCCTATCCCAGCTGACTACGGGTGAAAGGCGGGGTACACCCTGGACAAGTTGCCAGGTCATCACAGGGCTGACACATAGACACAGACAACCATTCACACTCACATTCACACCTACGCTCAATTTAGAGTCACCAGTTAACCTAACCTGCATGTCTTTGGACTGTGGGGGAAACCGGAGCACCCGGAGGAAATCCACGCGGACACGGGGAGAACATGCAGACTCCACACAGAAAGGCCCTCGCCGGCCACGGGGCTCGAACCCGGACCTTCTTGCTGTGAGGCGACAGCGCTAACCACTACACCACCGTGCCGCCACCCTGCATATTATCATTGTGTAATTTGTTTGTTTGTTTGTTTGTTTGTTTGGGGGGTTTTCCCTTATTTTTCTCCCCAGTTTGCTCTATGATACAACCAGTATGGTGAAAGCTAACATACTGTAGGCGCTTCCTCCAAGACACATGAAGCCAGCCAACTGTATCTTGCTCACAGACAAGTGCTGTCTGCCCTCTTCCTCATATATGAGCTCACAGATGTCCAAGATTGGCAACGTCATTATGATTGACACAGGAGAGTGAGTATACAATCCCTTTTCTGTTATGAGCCCAGGTAGTGGCTCGCATTCATTTTCCAAACTTGCTTTCCTGACTTTGCTTACTTTGGCTCTCATGAGTGTTCAATCACAGAAAGGAATGAAACATGATAAAAAGTTGTTTGTTTTGTTTTTTTTGTCCTGTTAATACATTCATTTCATTTCAAGAAGTGATACTTTCTTATTTACGACAAAGAAAGACTGTGCCTGGTTTCAAACTCGCCATGATTCCAGCCATTGTGATTTCCAAATTCACGTCTGGATCCGACGTAACCTGCGTGTTGAATTGACTGAAGTGGCATCTTCATGTTTGTGCTATGCATTTTTACTGCCTTCAGCCTTTTGAGTCGTGCCCGGGCAGTTATAGGAATCATCAGAAAGAAATCACAAAGCTATATCTGTGATGGCTTTCCTCCTTTCTTAATAAAGAAGACGGATTTCTGTATGATGAGATATAGAGTCTAAGCCAAAGTGTAGCCTGGAAGATCATGGGTACTTGTTATTACACTTCGATGTCCAGACATCACACTTTTTTGCCACACTGACCAGTGAGACAATTCCTCCATGTTTGAACAAGTTCTCAGAAAAATAATATAAAGTATGATGCGTTTTTGTCTTATTAGATTCTTGGAGAATAGTTTGAAATACAGATTTTAAAGCGAGACGGCCTTTCGATTTCATAAAATCGATTAAATTTAGTTCCTTCTGAAATGTGGTCATTGTGATATATGTTTATTTCTGTAATATCTCACAAAATATCAGGCCATTCTGTGGCTGGGAAGTTATTTAATTTGAGGGATTTCCCGAGCAAATAATGTGCATGATATCGCTCGCTTTGTGCAGTCAAGCAGACAGAAGAAGTCCGTGTGTGTGATCAGCTGATCACACCGAGGTGCTCGCTGAGCACCGATATTTATTAGTTTGGTCCTGTGTTTCCTCTGCTTCGTATAGAATATAACATCTTTTCTTCTCGCTTTCCGTTACTGTAGTCTGTTTTTAACGTTTCATTCGCACACTCACGTCGTCCATTTTTCTCTCCTGTTTCAAATTTATATCCCACAATGCCTTGCACGAATGGGGAAAGCCCACCACGTGATGCATGACCTAGTATCTTGAATTGGATCATGGTGAAGCAGGAAAAAATAGTGGACAATGTAGGACCACATGGCGTGAAATTCATTCATTGTTCTATTTAAAAAAAACTAACAAAATTGGAAATCTGTAATTCAATTTCAGTATCTTTCAGTCCACTAAACAGAAATAATTGGGTGTCGGGGAAAATTCATTTTATGACCTCATCTCATCTCATCTCATTATCTGTAGCCGCTTTATCCTTCTACAGGGTCGCAGGCAAGCTGGAGCCTATCCCAGCT
The DNA here is from genome assembly GCF_027579695.1 of Neoarius graeffei. NCBI lineage: Eukaryota > Metazoa > Chordata > Actinopteri > Siluriformes > Ariidae > Neoarius > Neoarius graeffei. Next base: position 59,798,798 of record NC_083588.1, read on the forward strand.
GACTACGGGCGAAAGGCGGGGTACACCCTGGACAAGTCGCCAGGTCATCACAGGGCTGACACATAGACACAGACAACCATTCACACTCACATTCACACCTACGCTCAATTTAGAGTCACCAGTTAACCTAACCTGCATGTCTTTGGACTGTGGGGGAAACCGGAGCACCCGGAGGAAACCCACACGGACACGGGGAGAACATGCAAACTCCACACAGAAAGGCCCTCGCCGGCCACGGGGCTCGAACCCGGACCTTCTTGCTGTGAGGCGACAGCGCTAACCACTACACCACCGTGCCGCCCCTATTATTATTATTATTATTATTATTATTATTACCTCGCTCAGGACGGAGTCCACCAGGGAGCGAGGTATGGTTGGTCTCAAATAGAACCTCCAACATTTTGAGGGTCATCTGGTCAAGGTCACCATAAAGGTCAAAATCATTTTTTTCGCGATATCTTCCTTCATATTCATTCAGATGTGTTCGGATTGGCTGAGAGCAGTATGGTGTGTTCTGATTGGCTGAGAGCAGTACGGTGAGCGAATGAGAATCAGAACCATGTTTATTGGCCAAGTATGTTTACACACAAGGTCAAAATCAAGGTCAAGGTCACCAAAAAGGTCAAAATCGTTTTTTCACGATATTTTCCTTTATATTCACCATAAGTGCTACCGGGTGAGGTTTGTTTTACCTGGCAACACTTGGTATTATTATTATTATTATTATTATTATTATTATATCCATCCATCCATTATCCGTGCCGCCCCGTTTTATGACCTACACTTGAAAAATCTAAAAGGCAGTCTACATTTAAAGTAAACATTGTGACTGATTTTCCTTTTTAAAATATCAAAAAAAGGAAATTTTGCATACTTCGACATCTGACAGTCCGATATGCACAGCAGAATTTCCTATTCTATTGTGATCAAGGTGATGGACGTGCCAGCGAGGCTACACAATGGAAATGTCCATCACGTCACTGAAGTTAGTCTACAGTGCAAAAACAATCCAAATCAGCTATTCACAGTGACTAAGCTTAATATTCTGCTTCTTTCGCTAGCTATCACAAGGATCTAAGTTATTAAATGGAAAAATTCTGCTGTTAAAGATGAATACACTCTAACGTTACAGTTCAGACATTTTTCCTTTATATTTGAAAAAAGTACTAAGAGCAACAGCAATAAATGGGAAGCTTTCTTCTGTCTGATTTTCCCATTTCATTTACAGTATACTGTATTACCTGACCTGGTAAGACTCCCCCCCCCAACCAAATGAATGTCTTGTGCAAAAATAGCATGGTGATTTCTGTCTTCAAAAAGAGAACATGATTTAATCTGAGTTTTAATCAAACTGGAATCTAAAGCAACTAATGAAATCATGCTTGTTTTACGAGGTCACATTGTTTAAACAAGTCCCCAAAAATAAGTCTCCTCTAAAATAAGAGTGAAAATGAATGTCAGAGTGGATGCCAGGTTATAAAATGAGGAGATAAAGAGATGAAAAGGGAAGGAAGGGAGTGTGTGGCATTGACAAGATGGTGACAGTCCTAACACTCGGCTGATGAGCGAGCCATGAGTACTCATCTGGCTCTACTCGTCCTCTCTTGGGCCTCCTCCCAGCTCAGACGCCTGTCTGAAATCGGTGCTTCATGATGGGACTTGCAATGTTGGTGGTGTGTATGTGTGAGACAGCTACTTTGTGACACACTTCTCACACGATTTCACGCAGCAAGCGCTGACTGCTCAAACACTGTCACACTCAACGGTGTGATTCAGCCAAAGTGGGATGAATGGAAATGATCACCGTGACAGGATGGTGTGCTTTAAGGGGGGAAAAGACATCACAATGCGAGTAAGAACATTTGTAGAGTATAAAACTGCCATTTTTCTCATCAAGATTTCTCATCTCATCTCATTATCTCTAGCCGCTTTATCCTGTTCTACAGGGTCGCAGGCAAGCTGGAGCCTATCCCAGCTGACTACGGGTGAAAGGCGGGGTACACCCTGGACAAGTCGCCAGATCATCACAGGGCTGACACATAGACACAGACAACCATTCACACTCACATTCACACCTACGCTCAATTTAGAGTCACCAGTTAACCTAACCTGCATGTCTTTGGACTGTGGGGGAAACCGGAGCACCCGGAGGAAACCCACGCGGACACGGGGAGAACATGCAAACTCCGCACAGAAAGGCCCTCGCCGGCCACAGGGCTCGAACCTGGACCTTCTTGCTGTGAGGTGACAGCACTAACCACTACACCACCGTGCCGCCCCTATTATTATTATTATTATTATATTTGTGGAGTTTTTCTGAAGACTCCTGAAGACCTTAAACAGGTGGTTGTGGAGGACGCAGCACAGCAGTGGACGAGGGACTGTTCCAAGAACGGATCCAGAGAGAGACACGGAAAGGGTTTGGGTCATAATTTGGCCCATCTTACCCATCCAGTCAGAGGCACTGAGTGATGAGGAGGAGCCAGACTGGGGTCAGAGGTCAACAGGATTGAGGATTGAATAGAATGACTGATGACAGGGTCAAACGGTGCAGGAGGACTGAAGTATCAGATGGAGAAGTGGGGAGAGGCGGAGGTGGAAATTAATCAGGCTGATGTGACAGAGACAAAAGAGCCCTCTGAAGCACTGAGTGAAACACACACATATACCGGTCCTTCCCAATTCTTATTGTCTGTCTGTCTGTCTGTCTGTCTGTCTGTCTGTCTATCTGTTAGTGCCAAAAACTTGCTGCATGCTCTAATGTTTTGTCTACCAGCTGTCATTGACCAATTTTTTGATGTGTTTTTGCTTGGACATTTGTATTTATCTGCTTCAGTGGCATCCATCCATCCATCCATCCATCCATTTATCTACCAATGCATCTTTTTCCTTATTTCATCCATCCATCCATCCATCCATCCATGTCTTCTTTCAGCTATTTAATGTTTTGTGTATTTCAATACTCATTGCCTCATTTTGTCAACTTTTATTAGCTCATCTGTCCATAAGGCTGATGAGCTGTTGCCATGGCATGGTGTCCGTCATCCACAATTCAGTTAAATCGTATCTCCTCCGTCAGTTCTCCACAGATTTCCGTTCCAATTGTTTTGTTTGAAAGAACTAATCACTCCGCACAAAACTTGGTCATTGTTTTGTCCAATTTTTTTTTGCTAACGAGTTACTAATTAGACCAAATTAACAAATTTTCCAGACCTCTCACTAGAATTGTATCTCCTCTCTGATTTCTAATCCGATTTCAGTTCTGATAGATGTTTTGGGTCGATCTTCCCTTCAGGAACAAAACTTGGTCATTTGTTTGTTGATTTTCCTGTTGTAAGCAATTCATTTAAAACTTTGTTTATTTTCAGTTAAATCATATCTCCTTCCTCAGTTCTCAATGGATTTCAGTTCTGATTGTTTCGTTTGAAAGAACCAAACCTTCTGCACAAAACTTGGTCATTGTATTGTCAATTTTTTGCTAACGAACTGCTACTTAGTTCACCTTAATGAGTTTTGGGACTATTCATTAGAATTGTATCTCCTCTCGCAGTTATCACTCGATTTAAGTTTTGATCAGTGTTTTGGGTAGATCTTCCCTCGGGGAACAAAACTTGGTCATTTGTTTGTTGATTTTTCTTGTTGTAAACAACTTGTTTACATCTTTATCTACAACTTTATTTATTTTCAGTTAAATCATATCTCCTTCCTCAGTTCTCAATGGATTTCAGTCCTGATTGTTTTATTTGAAAGAACTAGTCATTCTGTCAACTAGTCAACACTTGGTCCATGTATTCCCTTAGCAAAAAGTAGTATACTTAAAGTTCATTTTGTAAAGTATTCTGAAGTGTAAGTATAAGTATATCAAGTGTACTACAGGCCATGTACTTCAAGTGTACTAGAAAGCATACTAATTTAATACTTCTTCGAACTAAATTGGAACATTTTAAGTTTATAAAAGTATACTTTCAAGTCCGTTTTAAGTTTACAAAAGTACACTTTCAAGTATACTCATTTATATACTATCAATGCACTTGGTATATCCCTATTGTGTACTTGAAGTATATCATAAGTACACTTATTTATGTACTGCCATTGTACTAGTTATATACTGTAAGTATATTCATTTATATACTATCAACGTACTTGGTATATCCTTATTGTGCTCTTGAAGCAAGATATATGCTAAGCATTCCTATTTTGTGGCAAAAAGATTTACAAAGTATACTTAGGTCCAAGTATAAGTTTTAGTATTAAAGTAATGTATAAGTGTAAGTCTTAGTATTGATATAGGTCTACTTATACTTTTTTATACTTGGTTCAGTATAAACCAAGTATACTTCCCTGTACTATGTTGTAAGTGTATCAAGAATTAGTTTATAAGAAGTAACCTTCAAGTACACTTCCTCGATTTTAGTATAAAATAAGTATACTTGTAGCACACTTGATTAAACTTCTTTTTGCTAAGGGTTGTCAATTTTTTTTCTAACAAATTAGGAATTAGGTCAACTTAACAAATTTTCTTCTGACTAGAATTGTATCTCCTCTCTCATTTATCATGCAAATTCAGTTCTGATTGATGTTTTGGGTCGATCTTCCCTCAGAGAACAAAATTTAGTCCTTTGTTGATTTTCCTGTTGTAAACAGTTTGTCGTGGAGGTTGTTCCTCTCTCACAGGGTCACATTTCAGTTCTGTTTGATGTTTTGGTAGTCATGGTTGTTTTGATGGCAGGCCAGATGAGCGACTACGCCCTTGAGGTTCTGGTGTTTTTGTTTGGTCATTTGTATTCGCACTGACCAAAAAACAGGACGTTGAACTAGAGGTAGCAGAGCTGAAGATGTTGAGCTTTTCATTGGGAGTGCCAAAGTTGGACAGGATTAGAAATATTAGAGGGACAGGTCGGCTTGGAGACAAAGTGAGAGAGGAGAAGTGAGATTGAGAGGTTTGGACACCTACAGAGGAGAGATGCAGGGTATATTGTATTGGGAAAAGATTGCTGGAGATGGAATTGCCAGGTAGAAGGAAAAAAGGAAGACCAAAGATGAGATTCTTGGATGTGGTGAAGGAGGACATGTGGACGGTTGGTGTGACAAAAGAAGATACAGAGGACAGGAGGAGATAGAGGGACATTATCAGGAACAGCCGAAAGAATAAATGATTTGCATTAGTCGTTTTTGTTGTTGTTGTTTTGATTTATCATCTGTTTTGTTATTAGAACTGTCATTTTTATCAGTGTTTGTGATGTCAATCTAGCCATTGAATCATCCATCCATCTAGCTTTCTGTCCATGCATGTATTCCTTCTTTCAACCATCTATCCAACCATCAATCCATCTATCCATCATCCATCCATCCACTTATCACACCCTAGTATATCCAAAAAAGGATACTGCTTTCTTTGATGTTCTATCAAGGTCAACTGCTATTAGCTAATTTTTTTAGCTTATAACGCAGTTTTTGGTGTGTTGCTGTTTAGTTAATTGTATTTGTTTCTGCTCTGAAGTCATTCACTCATCATCTGCTGTGTCATTAGAGCTGTCATTTTGGTCGTTAGACTTGTCATCTGCTTTAGAGAGGAAATAAAACAGGCTTCAGACAGTTGTTCATGGCTTGAATATCTGCTTAAGTCAAGGTTAATAATCAGCAGGCTGAAGTATTGCTATTATGATGGCATGACACAATGAAACAGCTGGGAAAATAACAGAAAAGACAACAAGAAGAACTACACACATCAATAGAACAATAGCAAGCACATCAACACATGTTTTTCACCTAAAATAATGAACAACAATCAACATCAACAAAGCAGTTTTGGTACTAATGGTATCTCATATCCATTTATGGATCTATCTATCCATTCATCCATCCCTTCCATCCTAATGCCCAACTGTCTATCCACTGACTCATCCATCCATTCTCTCTCATTCCATCAATTTCTTCTTTCAACCATCTGTCCATTAATCCACCCATCCATCACATCTATTCATCCACCTATCCATTTATCTATCCATCTATTTATCCATCAGTCCACACGTTTATGTCTACCCATCGATCTATTTCTTTTTAACCATCTAGCCATTCAACTACCCATCCATTCATTCAACTATCAATCTTGCCATCCATCCATCTGCCATTCCCTCATTCATCCATATAATTATCCATCTATCCATCCATTCTCAAAACTATCTGACCATCCATCCATCTACCCAACCATCAATTTCTTCTTTTAACCAACCATCCATCCATCCAACTATCCATCATCCACCCTTCCATCCTTTCAATCATCGATCTATTCTCAATCCGTACATCCATTCCTTTTTTACATCCATACAATCATACATCCATTTTCAAAACTAGCTGTCCATCCATCCATCCATCCATCACTCTCAGAAAATAAAGTATATTATTCAAGGGTTTGTCACTAGGGCAGTACCCTCTAAGGTACTTATTTGTACCCTTTATATCCTGCTTGGGAACATATATGTATCTTTTTGGCCCTAAAAAGTTACACATAGTTCCCTTGAGGTCCATTAATGAACCCTTGGGAGTACATTAGTGTCGGTTGTACCTTGGGAACAGAAATGGATTCCTACTGTAGCCCTATTTCTGATAATAATCCATTTTCCATATATTCATTCCTTTATTCCATCTGAAAAATCATCCATCCATATATCCACTTCAAAACTCTCTGCCCATCCATCCATCCATTCAACCTCATTCAACTCTCTAACCATTTATCCATCCATCCATCCATCCATCCATCTACTCATATATTTGTTTTTTTCCACCATACTTTCAGCCATTCATCAATCTGTATCTATCCAGTCATTAACATATCCATCCAAATATTCATCCAAATATTCTTCCATCCAGAAATGCTCACTGTAGTAAGCAGTGTGATGCACACACTCATATAGATACACAGCAAGAAAATGAACGAAAGAGTGAAAGACAAAAAAAAGTGTGCACAGATGGAACTTTCACAAAACACACTATTGATATGGGTATCACTGTATGAATATGTGTGTCATTCAGAATTTAATTCCATATCGATATTTAGTGCACTGTCCGTCTCTGTTGGTGTGAGGAGATGAAATATGATTTCATAACGAAGATGATGACTCTTTCTTTCTGACAGACTTATGATTTGATCAAACTCATCAACCCCCTTTTAACATTTCTGAGATTCTCTCTCTCTCTCTCTCTCTCTCACTCCATTTCTCTTTTTGTATCAGCACAAGGCCCCCTAGTGGTGAAAGTTGATGGACGTTAAAGTAACAATTGTGTTCAAATGCTATTCAGATTTCATAATATTTACAAATTGATAGGTTAAAAAAGCAAATTCAATAGTTTATGATCCCATGTTTTACTTTTAGTCAAATTTAAAAATGGCCTTGAATGAATGCATGTTAAAATGTATATATGTGTATTAATGTTTTTAATATTAATATTCAAATTATTTGAATACTAAATATATTAAATAATTAAAAATTGCATAATTTTAAAGGAATCTGATAATCTGTGTGTGTGTGTGTGTGTGTGCGTGTGTGTGTGTGTGTGTGTGTGAACTGTCAAAGCTGTAGGAGCAGTAGACCAAAGTGGCTGTGAGGCTCTTGTCACATGTGCGAATGTGACAGAGAGGAAAAGTGGCCTCGGAGGAAATGCCTCAACTATCCCACAATCCCCTACAGCACTGCATGGACAAGCTCAACAAACCATCTCTCTCTCTCTCTCTCTCTCTCTCTCTCTCTCTCTCTCTCTCTATTACTTCGTCATGAATAATCAAACACTTCTCCGTCCACTTGCCCTGTCCTTTAGTTCACAGCTGCTTCAACCAGCTGCTGCTTCACACACTTTCAGTCTCAAAGGTCATCTCGCCTGCTCATGAGCTCATGGATGGAGAACGAAAATGAGCAAGAGAGAGATGAAGAAAAGAGGGAAAGCTTTGTCAGTGTGAGGGTTTATGTGGTTTAGGGGTGATATGAAGTTTTCGAGTCAGTAAACATGTTCATTAGCAGTTGATTATTAATTTTCTATTATTATTCTCCATCAAAAGATTTATATACTGAATTTTTTTCCTTACTGGTGGCACGGTGGTGTAGTGGTTAGCGCTGTCGCCTCACAGCAAGAAGGTCCTGGGTTCGTGGCCGGCGAGGGCCTTTCTGTGTGGAGTTTGCATGTTGTCCGCGTGGGTTTCCTCTGGGTGCTCTGGTTTCCCCCACAGTCCAAAGACATGCAGGTTAGGTTAACTGGTGACTCTAAATTGAGCGTAGGTGTGAATGTGAGTGTGAATGGTTGTCTGTGTCTATGTGTCAGCCCTGTGATGACCTGGCGACTTGTCCAGGGTGTACCCCGCCTTTCGCCCGTAGTCAGCTGGGATAGGCTCCAGCTTGCCTGCGACCCTGTAGAAGGATAAAGCGGCTAGAGATGATGAGATGAGATTTTTTTCCTTACTGTTATGTTTACTGTCATGTCATAATATTTAGTCAAGTTGTAGTTACAGCACTGACAGTAAAATACAGTGCCTTGAAAAAAGTATTAATACCCCTTAAACTTTTTCACATTTTTCCACCTTACAACCACGAACTTAAAAGTTTTTTATTGAGATTTTATGTGATAGACCAACACAGAGTAGCACATAATTGCGAAGTGAAATGAAAATGATAAATGGTCTTCAAATCTTTAAACAAATAAAAATCTGAAAAATGTGGTGTGCATTAGTATTCAGCCCCCCTGCGTCAATACTTTGTAGAGCCACCTTTTGCTGCAATTACAGCTGCAAGTCTTTTGTGGTATGTCTCTACCAGCTTTGCACATTTAGACACTGAAATTTTTGCCCATTCTTCTTTGCAAAATAGCTCAAGCTCAGCCAGATTGGATGGAGAGCGTCTGTGAACAGCAGTTTTCAAGTCTTGCCACAGATGCTCAATGGGATTTAGGTCTGGACTTCGACTGGGCCATTCTAACACATGAATATTCTTTGATCTAAACCATTCCATTGTAGCTCTGGCTGTATGTTTAGGGTCATTGTCTTGCTGGAAGGTGAATCTCCTTCCCAGTCTCAAGTCTTTTGCAGCCTCCAACAGGTTTTCTTCCAGGATTGCCCTGTATTTAGCTCCATCCATCTTCCCATCAACTCTGACCAGCTTCCCTGTCCCTCCTGAAGAAAAGCATCCCCATAGCATGATGCTGCCACCACCATGTTTCACAGTGGGGATGGTGTGTGCAAGGTGATGAGCAGTGTTAGTTTTCCGCCACACATAGCGCTTTGCATTTAGGCCAAAAAGTTCAACTTTGGTCTCATCTGACCAAAGCACCTTCTTCCACATGTTTGCTGTGTCCCCTACATGGCTTCTTATGCCTGTCTTTCAACAATGGCTTTCTTCTTGCCACTCTTCCAAAAAGGCCAGATTTGTGGAGTGTACTGTACGACTTATAGTTGTCCTGTGCACAGATTCTCCCACCTGAGCTGTGGATTTCTGCAGCTCCTCCAGAGTGATCATGGGCCTCTTGGCTGCTTCTCTGACCAGTGCTCTCCTTGCTCGCTCTGTCAGTTTAGGTGGACGGCCATGTCTTGGTAGGTTTGCAGTTGTGCCATACTTTTTCCATTTTTGAATGATGGATTGAACAGTGCTTCTTGAGATGTTCAGAGCTTGGGATATTTTTTTTATAACCTAACCCTGCTTTAAACTTCTCCAGAACTTTATCCCTGACCTGTCTGATGAGTTCTTTGGGCTTCATGATGCTGTTTGTTCTTCAGTGTTCTCTAACAAACCACTGAGGCCTTCACAGAACAAGTGTATTTATGCTGAGAGTAAATTACACACAGTAGGACTCTATTAACTAATTAGATGACTTCTGAAGGCAATTGATTGCACTGGATTGTATTTAGAGGTATCAGAGTACAGGGGGCTGAATACTAATGCACACCACATTTTTCAGATTTTTATTTGTTTAAAATTTTGAAGACCATTTATCATTTTCATTTCACTTCACAATTATGTGCTACTCTGTGTTGGTCTATCACATAAAATCTCAATAAAAAACTTTTAAGTTCGTGGTTGTAAGGTGGAAAAATGTGAAAAAGTTCAAGGGGTATGAATACTTTTTCAAGGCACTGTATGTTGTAGGTGACAATTTATTACAACCCCAATTCCAAAAAAGTTGGGACACTGTGTAACATGGAAATAAAAACAAAATGTGATAACTTGCAAATCATGGAAACCCTATTAGTTCATTGAAAATAGTACAAAGACAACATATCAAATGTTGAAACTGAGAAGTTTTATTGTTTTTTGAAAATATATGCTCAGTTTAAATTCAGTGTCAGCAACATGTTTCAGAAAAGTTGGGACGGGGCAACAAAAGACTGAAAAAGTTGTGTAATGCTAAAAAAAAATGTGATTAATTGGCAACAGGTCATTAAGATGATTGGGCATAAAAAGGCATAAAAAGAGCATCCCAGAGAGGCGGAGTCTCATAGAAGTAAAAATAGGGCGGGGTTCACCGCTCTGTGAAAGACTGTGTGGGCAAACAGTGCAACAATTTAAGAATAACATTCCTCAATGTAAATTTGTAAAGAATTTGGGGATCACATCATCTATGGTCCATAATATCGTTAAAAGATTCAGAGAATCTGGAAGCATCTCTGTATGCAAGAGACAAGGCTGAAAACTGACACTGGATGCCTGTGATCTTCAGGCCCTCAGGCACCACTACATTCAAAGCAGACACGTGTCTGTTGTGGAAATCACTGTATGGGCTCAGGAACACTTCAGAAAACCAGCATCTGTGAAAACAGTTCATTACTGCACCCACAAATGCAAGTTAAAACCAGATATAAACAATATCCAGAAACACCGCCCCCTTCTCTGGGCCCGAGCTCTTTTACGATGGATTGAGGCGAAGTGGAAAATTGTCCTGAGGTCTGATGAATCAAAAGTAGAAATTCTTTTTAGAAATCATGGACCCCACGTCCTCCAGGCTAAAGAGGAGAGGGACCATCCGGCTTGTTATCAGCGCACAGTTCAAAAGCCAGCATCTGTGATGGTATGAGGGGGCATTAGTGCACATGACATGGGTAGCTTGCACATCTGGGAAGGCATCATTAACGCTGAATGATATAAACACGTTTCAGAGCAATATGCTGCCATCCAGACAAAATCTTTTCAGGGAAGGCCTTCCTTCTTTCAGCAAGACAAAACCGCTTTCTGCATATATTAAAACTGCATGACTCCATAGTAAAAGAGTCCTGGTGCTAAACTGGCCTGCTGCAGTCCAGACCTGTCTCCCATTTAAAACATTTGGTGCATTATGAAGCACAAAATATGACAAAGGAGACCCCGAACTGTTGAGCAAATGAAATTGTATATCAGGCACGAATGGCACAATGTTTCTCTTTCAAAACCACAGCAATTGGTCTCCTCAGTTCCCAAACATTTACAGAGTGCTGTTAAAAGTACAGGTGATGTAACACAGTGGTAAACATGCCCCTGTCCCAACTTTTTTGAAACATGTTGATGGCATCAAATTCAAAATGAGCATATATTTTCCAAAAAAAAAAACAATTATATTTCTCAGTTTCAACATTTGATATGTTGTCTTTGTACTATTTTCAATGAAATTTAACATTTCTATGATTTATAAATTATTACATTCTGTTTTTATTTATAGTTTACACAGTGTCCTAACTTTTTTGGAACTGGGGTTGTACATTAGGACAGAATTGTATGTTATATTTTTGCTAGAGTGCATTATTCATTGTTGTCTATTCACAATTAGTAAGAATAGTCCATGTCTTTGTGTCACCCCTGTGATGACCTGGTGACTTGTCCAGGGTGTACCCCGCCTTTCGCCCGTAGTCAGCTGGGATAGGCTCCAGCTTGCCTGCGACCCTGTAGAACAGGATAAAGCGGCTACAGATAATGAGATGAGATGAGATTTTTGCTAGAGAGCATTATTCATTGTTGTCTATTCACAATTAGTAAGAATAGTCCATGTCTATGTGTCAGCCCTGTGATGACCTGGCGACTTGTCCAGGGTGTATCCGCCTTTCGCCCGTAGTCAGCTGGGATAGGCTCCAGCTTGCCTGCAAACCTGTAGAACAGGATAAAGCGGCTAGAGATAATGAGATGAGATTTAATATATTTAAGTTATCAGTAGTGTTTGTATTTCATAAAAGCCATGTATAAGGTTTGTTTCCTTTAAAACTCAGTCCTGATGAATAGCAGTGGAAGTGCATTGCTACACAACTATCACGTTTATATCATAAATAAGGAATAAACCACTTGAGGGAAACCTGTTTTGGAAAAATGATCAACAATGGGAAGGTGTAACAGGAACCAACATCATCATTCATTAAGTCATCCTCAGGCGAGCATGACAGCAGAGTCTCCAGTCGTCTCGATCCTTCGTACATCCAGCCAGTTCCCCAGAACTCTCCACTCCTGCGTCTCTCCTCAGCACGTCCACGTATGTTGGGGTGGGATGTCCTCGTGCCCGCCGCCCATGTGTTGGCTCCCATAGCACAAGTCTACTGGCTGGGAGCTCTCGATGTCTATAGTCAGGGGCAGTCCTGGGGGTGGGCCGACCGGGCAGCCGCCCGGGGCGGCATCACGGGGGGGGGGCGGCACGAGCGCGGGCGCGAAAAAAAAAAGGTCCCCCCCAAAAAAAACCCCGAAAAAAAAAACAAGACGGGCGTGTGTGTGTGTGTGTGTGTGTGTGTGTGTGTGTGAACATTTTGGATGGGGAAGCCCAATAGACCCTTTTCACTGACGTCACCGGAAACCGGAAGTAAACAAACCCTGCGCCATATTGGAAGACCAACAAACTCGTGATTAGGGGGAAATAACGGCAGCGCGCGGAATTTAAACCCACGAGACACTTGATTCATCATAAACCTACAATGGTAAACTTTTGTGCTGTGTTAGGGTGTTCCAACAAAGCTGATGGGAAAGGTGAAAAGAAGTCTTTCTACAGAATACCAGCTGTGATTGAGACACAAACAAACCAAGGAGCTTTCTGCCAGGAGACAGAGAATAAGTGCATTACTGAGTGTCTGTGAGCAAAGGAGAGCCTGAACGTTGCAACCTCCCTATTGGCTGTTTATTGGTTGTTTGTAAAAATGTATCAATTGTTGCCCTTCCCACGGGAATCATCACGGGCTCGAGAGACGAGACCTGACGAGTTAGTTCGTTGGTAGCAGAACAAAATGTCTGGACACAAATCGGGTTTTCAGAAAAGGAAAGACAATAAACGGAGGGTCGAAAATACAAAAAAGGAGGCAGAAAATGCAAAACGAGTTTTAAGGTAGGACAAATGGTTACTTTCCTGAGGCAGCCCGCCGTGGCTGCAGGCTTTCAGTTGTGTCATTGAATGGTTACTTTTCTGAGGCAGCCCGCCGTGGCTGCCTGCAGGCTTATTTATTATAGCCCATTTAGTTAAAATAGTTGATATAAAATGTTTATAATTATAGTTATGTGATGGTTGTCCTGATTTAGACTGTTTTTTTTTTTTTTTTTTTTTTGGGGGGGGGGGGGGGGGTGTTGCGCGATGTTGCACCCGGGTCCAGATTAGGGCAGAACCGGCCCTGGCTACATTTCAGGTGTAGTTTGTTTTATGTATGTATGTACTTGCATAGATGTGTACTTGGTCTTCCAATATGGCGCTTAACAAAATCTCGCGGCGCGGTGACATCATGCGGTAGCCCTCGATACCAAAGTTGCGCAGGTGACGTCATCAGTGTGTGTGTGCCTAACTTGTCGTAGCCCCATAATATGCACAATCCCGCCAGCGGAACGTTGTACTAGTCATCAAAAAGACTTTACTACCATAGTACTACACTACTATGGCATTACACAGAGTCTAAAGTAATACATTACGACTTGATCATTGCCATTCTGGTAACAGCAAATTTATAACGGGCCATGTCCACGACGTACAACACATGACGAGAAATGTTTAAACGACCATGTAAAGCTGTTAACATTCTGTTGGCTAATACAGAGCCCAACGCAGGGGGGGGCGGCACGAGCGCAGGCGTGAAAAAAAAAAATGGTCCCAAACCCCCCCCCCCCCCCCCCCCCCAAAAAAAAGACGGGCGGGGGGGGCGCCAGCAGGGGGTTTCGCCCGGGGAGTAAATCACTCTAGGATCACCATTGTCTAT